>NC_081443.1:5744948-5777229 GCF_007210705.1 Tigriopus californicus
GCCTAGCTCGGTGTTGGGTTGCATCCTTGTCATTGTCATCATCGTCATCATTGTCATCATCATCATCAACCTCGTCGAGTCTCGCCATTGAATTTGAGTGCCACCACGATCCACGGCTTTGCCGAATTATAATGACTCAAAGACATTTGGTTGACGCGCCAATATTTGATTAATTGTGCTTTTCCATCAAGATAGTAGGCCATCCCTACTTTACTATACCTACGTACGTACGTGGAGGGTCAGTCGTCCAGGTAAACAAAGCCCCTCTAACATCGAGAGTACATCCAACCATTAAATGCTGATGAACCAAAGATTGGACTTACCTCGTTTCTGCATAAAGGTGAACAACTCGTCGAGGAATTCTTTTCGCTTGGGATTGTCGTCGATTTCATAAAGCTGTAATACAGAAGAAAGGAAAGGAAACATGATTACCATTTGTCAAGTGAGGCTCATCCTATTTTTCCTGCGGGTTTCGACCCTTATCCAATGTCTGTCTAATCTTTTTGTTATCTCAGTCGTCCCAATCATGAATTTGATCAATTCAAGACCTCGGGTAAATAAACAGTTTCTTTCTCTTTCATCAATATTTGCCACCTCGGTGTTGTGACGACTTTGCCTTCCCAGAAATTNAAAGAAAGAAAGAAAGAAAGAAAGAAAGAGAGAGAGAGAGAGAAAGAGAGAGAGACAGACAGAGAGAGAGAGAGAGGGAAGGAAGACGAAGAGAAATGCTTCTTCCCCGTGTCTCGTTCAACACGGGGTAAAAGTGTCACGATGTCCTGCTGAGAGCATATAGATCTGATTGACGGATTCAGATCGAATACCTTGGCTTCAAGAACTCTTGTTGAGAGATCCACCAACACACGCGGATCAAGACGATGCCGACCCACCGCGGTTGGATGGGGCTGTTGCAATCCCTGCTATTCAGTTTTACTGATTCTTCATCCACCATCGAGTAGAGCGAGTGTTTTGAACAGGAGGGGTGGGTAGAGACATCCAATGGGACTGCCAAGTAGAACACGTCCTCATTCATCTTTCGTTTGACAAATGGCAAATTCTGCTCCAGATCATGCACACTGTCCGTGGCCTAAGCCGTTTTGCAGTTCCCTGGGTTCAAGACTTCAATGGAACACAATGTTAATTTGATGCCTTCAAATGACGTGGGAGCTCGGTGTTTATTCTTCATTCAAATACTTTGGAATAGGTGGAAATATTCAAGGCAAAGAAAGCCATGTGTCTTGAAGCGTGAGTAAATCCTATCATCAATTGAGGATCAATTTTTGGCAGTACAAACAGACACATAAAGACTAACGCTGGCAGATGGTTCATCAACAATTCACAATGAATAGAGACGGACGAAACCAAGTGGTTTCAACGGGGAACCGCATACAAGCACACAAATACTACACACATACGTAGTAGGTATTGGCTCATTGGTGATTGGTTTGAGAGTTGCATTCCAAATGTGCATGGAACGAACGGATTTTGATTTAAAGCTCCGGGAAAAAAGCGCATTAGTTGCAGCGGCCAAATATTTCGCCAAAATGCGCCACATAAATCATGGACGTGATTGGCAAGTTTGGGCTCCTCGTAACTGGATATTTTCTTCCCGTAGAAACAAGCAGAGCATTTTTCAAGCCTAATGACAATTAAAATCAGGTTCTGAGAACCCAAACACCAACCCAAAACCGGCATTCTTCTTCCCAGCTCCCATCATGCCCTTGGCGTCCAGCCGTCTAATCGGGTTCGGATCAATTGTTCGACTCTTTCCATATTTGGACCGTGGGTCTGGGTTATCTTGGTACCCCCTGTCCATGATCAAAACACCGACATTTCCACACTGCTCGTCTTGATCCCTTAAATTTCTCGGCTAACAAGTGTTCTTGTACGTACTTCAGCCTCCGTACTCAGAGTTCGTGTAAGTCTCTTTTCAGTCTAGTGGCATAATTCAAGCTCATTCTTTCGATTTTGACACCCAACACGTGTAAAAAGCAATGTAATCCAAACCGTCCTCGCTCACATCTTTTTTTCTCTTCTCTTCGCTTTTTCGCCGTCTCCAAGTTCATTCTTCTGGTGCTTCTTTCGTATTCCTCGTTTCAAAGTTAAGGGCGAGACAAACCGATCCAGTCAGAACGGGTCACGATTCCCGAATGATCCATCCGTCCCAACTACATACTGTACATACATGCTACCCAACGAGCTCCTGTACTTTTGACACAGTTTTCTTACACTACTTCGAAGTTCGAATCTTCCATTGGACAGGCTGGCCACGATCAGTTGCTAATTTTGACGTTTTAAAGATCAGATTCAAAATGGACTGATTGCATGTACTGTATTCTGTATCCCATCACCGATGGTGACCATGATGGTGTTCTGTGAACTTTATTGGAGAGCGGATCAGACGAATTCGGTGGACTTGAAGTAAGTGGAAGGATTACATTCAAATCCCCCGACTAACATGTCCAATTGGAAGGCATGTAACTGGATGGCATGAACAAAAATACATACGTAGAGAGAGAGAGAGAGGGAGAAAGAGAGGGAGCGACAGGCTTCAGTGTTGACCGGCCATAACTGACCATTGATGTCAAACTTTGAGCCATTTTCAAATTTATTTCCCGTGCCGTGGACACAGAAGACACCCGTCGCAAACTGCCCCCGGTTCCAGTGAGGCTTGAAGAATTAAGCTAGCACTTCAGTAACCAACTACTGGACGGCCAGACAGACAGACAGACAGACAGACAGATACATACTACATTCACTAGCAGACCATACATCTACAAGCACTATGGCAGGGAGCAGAACTAGTTGATACTTTCCGTAGTACGAGCGGATTTTGTCCGAGATTTTAGGACATTCCCTAATCTTTTGAGTGCTTTTTCCGAAAAAGAACATCCTGTGATTGAAACTTTTGCGACCATGGCCCGTGGTGGTCGTGTCTGTGTGCAAAAGTAACCAGTCAGCCAAGAGCATTTCCATCCGACTTCCAAACCTAATGAAGAACTATAAGAACATATCCATTCTCCGTGAAGTAACGGGATTATTATCGAAGAATGCCTGTCCTGGGAATCGAATCGAAAACCTGGCGGCAGATCTCATTCATATTATTCACCATATTTTCTCGGTTTCACATTCACAAACAACCACATTCCAGTCATGCATGGCAAATGTACGCTAGGCCACCAAATCACCTCTACACTTCGTACCGGCCCAAGTAGAAGCCATTGGTTCGTCGAACGTAATGTAAGTGCTAATGTAGTATTGCCTCAGCAGCACACTCTCTCACACTCACTCAGATTTCCACACGTGGAATGGAGTTCAAACGAAGAATATTCCGCATTTTCTGATATTTTGCATAGTTCATCAAGTCGATCGGGCAAATTGCCCCAACCACCTCGCTCATCGGTGTTCATCATTTACATAATACAATTTGCCACAGAGACCATCATCATCACATGTACAAACGTACTGGCGGAGGGTACTGAATCGGCCATCTAGCCAGGCAGCACCCAACCAACTAACCAGCCCAGCCACTCCTGGAAAACCATTGAAGAAAAATTTCTCGCCTTTAGAGCAACCCACCGTTCCCAACCCATCCATAGATGATGGAGTTCAAGCTAACCTCCGACTCAGCTTGGATCGTCGTCATGTCGTCGTCATCATCATCATCGTTCTTTAATTCAATTAGAGATGCAGGAATTTTTTCTCGTCACTCCAGGAATGTGTGTTAAATAGATGAATGATATTGAGGGGAACTCGCTTGGAGACTTTCGACAATGATGGCTCAGCCAGGGATCTCCGGGCGAAGCATTATTTGGTTGGCATGCATCATATCCACGTACTCGGTAGGAACATACTCATACAGTATACAGCATTCAATACGCACATAGGCAGAGGGACCCAGAGAGCATGTTGATGCACTCTGGCAAGGAAAAAACGAGGAACACGAAAAAGCCGATCATTCCATGTGTCAATATGATTTCACGAGCTCAGCGGCGGACCGAGAAACAAATCTCTCGAAATCCTGTCGAACCAACGCTCTAGATTAATCATCCTCGTCCAACTTGATGGGCGAATAATGATCGCCTGATTCTTGATGATGTCAGTAAAACAAAGAAGGAGGGAAGAAAGAATGCCTCCCTCTTTCCTGCCCACTTGATCCATACCTCACTTTTGGTAGTGGGCTGGATGTAAATTGATTCTTCTTTGAATGTTTCTACATTCACATGATGGATGAGATTGGTTACGAGATACTAAACTCAATGAAGAAGAAGAAGAAGAAGAAGAAGAGGATCGAGATAGATAGATGGATAGGTGGATGGAGGATGGAAGGATAGATGGATCGATTGATGAGCTCATGATGAAAAATGAGTAATGAAACACTCCCGTTCGATTGTTATTATTGAAGGGTTCAAATTCCAGGTCAAGTACCGAGCGAGACGAAGAGGAGCCCTAATGGCGATCAAATATTTCACCTCATGGTCAATAAAAGGTGGCAGGAGTGAGGAATGCCTGCTGCGAGAACCAATTCATCAAATTAAAGTGAAGACAGATCGAGAGAGCGAGAAAGACAATGCCCGAGAATCCTGAGAAGTAACACAGTTAACCCCACAGGCGAGGAAATTCCACGCATTAATTGACTGGCCTGATCAAACAACCGGACACTAAAGTCCTCGTACCGCAAAAAGCGGATCATATACTTGGAAGGCGAGGGCTCCTCTCAATACCATAACCATTATCATGATCATCGTCATCATCGTTGTGTTAATAGTGTTATCATTATCATTATTATTCTTGCTTTTCATACAGTCACAAGGAAAAAAGTTTGAATGAGATACTTATCGCTTCCTTAAACCCGTGTCTGAGATGTGAAAAAAGACATTCTTATCAAAGCCAACCAACCAACCGGTCCCAATCCATTGACACCACTACCTACTGTCTCCAGGAGACGATACATAGTACTACGTATACTGAATGGAAGTCCTTCGCATTACTTCTGGACGTACGCCCATGGATCTGTGTGTGAGTGTATGTGTGAGTCGACCGACCGCAAGTTTTTGTCCGTCCCTCTGCCGCTCTTTGTGACACTTCAAAGGATTGGTGGTTGGACAAATAGTTGAGATTAGACGGCAGAACACGGTTTAAATGTCACTTCTGACCTGATAAAAGAACTAACATGTCCATTCAAGACAGGAAAGGAGGTTCGTGGTGGGCCCAGGCACCGATGCCATCGCTTTGTCACTCAATGAATCGAGATCCTTCTCACTCCCAATGGGTTTGGCCAGAATTTATCACCTGGCCAATAAAAAGGTTGTCCGCGATCAAAGTCGAAGAGTGCGGCCGTGATGTCATTGAGTTCCTCGCCCGAGGGACTCGCCAGTAACAAGTGGAGGGGCGACACTTGGGTTGGAATCCAGCTGAACCTGGACAGATGTTGGATAGTGGCTTGTGCGTGAGTGTGGTCATGATATAAAGCTGGATTGAATTGACACGCCGAGCACGAGCCAACAACAATACCAAAACCCTGGGCCACTTGGCTGGTTGGTTGGTTGGTCGACTGGCTAGCTACCTAGCTAGCTAGCTAGCTTTTTCTGCTCCATCCAAAGCCACTGCAAAGCCACTGCAAAGCCTCGATGAGCCGTGAATGAAAACGGATGAAAAAAGGAGAAGAAGAAGAAGATGGAGAAGAGCCCTGAACTCAATAAGGAGAGATGCCAGGCAGAGATAAATGATGGAAAAATCAATCCACCTTACACTCTGTACGTGTGCGTATAAAAAGACAGGAGGATGAGGACGCCACTGTTGAGATAAAAGCCGACCTGTTGTTGTGTGGAGCCAAGGATCAGTTCATAAAGCCAATGAATGAATGTCATTGGAAGACGGCGACGGCCAGGAATTTACAAGCTTTTTAATGACTGGAAGCATTATTCACCTCCCTCGATATTCTGGACAAAAACGAGTGATAGCTTCCAACGAGTCCACCCTGTCTCTCATATCAGTTCTGAAGGGTCTTATGTCAGAAATGCACTCAGAATAAGCCCATCTAATACCGCAATGAAGCCCTGAAAGGAGTGCAGACAGAGAAAGAAGAGTACTCAATGGCCGTCGCTCTCCTAGCACTTTATCTATATTGATGGATAATGTTTGCATTGCCATAATGAGAGAAGGATTCGTCAGATTATAGCAGTCGACAACAAAACAACAATAATATACGAAGGAGTGGAGAGGATCGAGTTAGTCGCTGTTCTCTGTGCCGAGCAATACGGTATCACACTGACGCATGAACTACTCGGTCCAGTAGTGAGAGGCTCGCTCAATGGCAACAAGTGAGGAAGAAGTTCGTTTCTGCAGTCGACAACAAAACAACAATAATATACGAAGGAGTGGAGAGGATCGAGTTAGTCGCTGTTGTCTGTGCCGAGCAATACGGTATCGCACTGACGCATGAACTACTCGGTCCAGTAGTGAGAGGCTCAATGGCAACGGCCAAGTGAGGAAGAAGTTCGTTTCTGCTGACGGATTGATTGGCACTCCACACATCAATCTCGAGGAAAAAGAAGAACTTGGAAACGGATCAATGGCAAATCGAGAACACATCGCTCATAATCATTGGGCACGATTTGTTTGGCCATTATTAGCACTAGACCCCCGCATTGAGAAAGAGAGAGAAAATGAGGGAAGTGAAAAGAGATGTGATGACTTTCTAACCGAAAATCCGACCGAATATCAGGGATATTGTGAGATGCCCACGGACAATCTGATTAAACGATTGTTGAGGCTAATAGGTCCAAGGATGTGCCCAGAGTCTGACAAGAAAATTGCTAACAAAAGCCTAGAAAGATGAGGGCTTGAAATCGATGTCTCATCAGGAGATCATCATGCGCCTCCTGGATCGGTGTTGGAACATGGTGGTCAGCATTCTCTATTAACCCGAAAATGGCCCGGATAATGGATAACAAACTTTTCGTTGCTGTGTGTACTGTCATTAATAAATGATCCCTCTTTCCGACTGGCTAACAAGACACGAGAGAGGAAGGAAGGAAGGAAGGATGGAGGGATGGATGGAAGGAAGTAAGAAGACCTCGAAGCATCATTATCATCATCTTCCCATCTTCCCCGAGTTCTCTCGTCTATTGCATTGACCAGTGGATCTACTGCGTAAGAAGAACGACTACTAGTAATAGATCCTCAATAACAAACATCTTGCGGCTGATTAATGGCACATGGTCCAGTTCCGAGCTAATTTGGAACAACCATCGAATGGCCAATGTCGGTCCATTGGCTGGGAACACGGCTCAACAGGAAGTTCCGTACTCGCTCTAGATCATTCATTGATGGGCATGACCCAAATGACATAATGTTGGGCTCCAACAACATATCCATACCAAAATGCCTCGTTTGTGATCGTACTGTGGGATGAAGGAACGAGAAAATAAGGATCTCAAGAATTTGTCCATTCGTTGAAGATCAAAATTGTCCCATGAGTGAAAATTGGACCATTGAAGATAGATGGATTTGATCCCTGGTAGAGAAAAGAGGCTTGAGTGTCCGGTGTCGTGCTTCTAATCCTGTTTTCATCCCTTCCGATATCGTGTTAGCACACATACGGTCATTGGGCAAACATTAATTCCATCGGAGTGATCCCCATGATTTCGACTGCCTCTATTCCCGCATCTAACCCATCAGCAACCAGTTCGTTCTCTTTCGACGCACTACGTGCACCACTACGTTTAGAACAGAAGGGTGTAGTCAACAACACGTACGTAGATCTACTCGAACACTGAATCGCTGCCTCGATATCTTGTAGTCGTTGTTGTTGCTGTTGTTGTTGATGATGCACTGAGCAGTATACTTTTACAGTACTTGGGTGCCAGGGGATGTGTTGATCCTACGCTAATGACAATCTGATGCTCTGAAAAATCAGATGAAGCAATTTCCCATGGGAGAAGAAAGAGTGGATGGATCACCAATGGACAACAACATCGTCCGACCAACACTGTTCAGAAAAGAACGCAATATCTGAAGCCAACGAATCATTGCAAATTGCGCGGTTATTTACTAGACAATGATGGCTTACTATGTCTATCTTATTATGCCCCAGCAAGTTACAGTTTTGTTATCACGCTAAACGAGAGTATCATGATGATTATAGTCAAGCATACCCCATGCCTTAGCTTTTTGCCGGGCAATATCTAGCATTGAAGCCATAAAATGTTGCTTTGTTCAATATAGCTATTTTGGCAGTGAACCCATAAAGCCAAGTCAGCTAAACTGACCAACGCATGGAGTGGAATACACACAGCGGGGCTCAATTGGATGGAGAGGGGGGGGGGCAAAGGATGCTATAAGCTTCTCTATCCTCTCAACTTTTCTCTGCTAGTAATGCTACTGCTGTGACTGCTGCTACTGCCTCTGCCGTTGCTGCATCTCCTCCTCCACCTCCTCCTTCTTGTTCTTCCTCTTCTTCTTCTTCTGCTACTACTCTCATTCTTGCCTCTAATAGTAGCAGTAACTTGTCCCTCTTCGTTCAATAGATCCATAATATGGTGGGAAGAGAAGCAGATGGTGGAAAATATAAAGCATCAACGGGATGGAGCATGGAGGCAGTCAGCACATACACTAGACATACATGAAAACTCACAAAAGCTGCTTCGTGCAGAGTAATCGACGAGTGAACGGCACCGACAAACTTGGTCATTCCGTGGGTGGAACTGTGCAACACTAGAGACAGAAAATTAATGGGACAAGAAATTTTCCAATTGATCTCTGTGTATAACACATCCATTCATATATTTTCCCCTTCTCTCCTCTCAGCCAACGGAACATGTCTAGTCTCCAATGACCCACGCAATAGCACTCGTTCACTTGGATCTTCTCGATCCCATCGAGAAACAAAGGTTAATTGAGCACCACTTGGTCCCATCTCCAACCATTAACAAACGACCTAAGAACTGACACAGTTGTTCCATTTCCGTGCCCGAGATTAAATCCGATAGGATAGGGAGCGGATTCTCTCATACGGCGATATTGATACGAAAAGCCATTCACCCGGGAGTCAATCCTCTTGCATCTCATAATCAGCAGATCTTTTCATCTCATCGGATTGATTGGAGCCTTTGAGCATCTTACACGACCCTAAGTTAACAAGACGGACCAAGAAGATGACGTATGGTACATCTATTGGTATTTCAATCAAGACTTGGTCTCAGTTTTCCATTTTCCTGAGAAAGCCACGTGGGAGGAGTCTCAGGACAGACAACCATTACAGTCTTTTGGTCTCATCCCTGGGTCGAATCCGAACTCGCCTCAGAGTCGAGAAATATATAAAGAGAAGGAGAGAAAGAGAAAGAGAAAGCCTGCCTCCACGATCTAAGAATGCGCCAAAGACGGAAACGGCGAAACACCACCGTCAAGTTCGAAATGGTTCAGAGAATGAGAAGATTCCACCCAGACATTTGATTTTCAACGGATATGTGTAGCAACGTTGCGTGGAAATAAGAAGATTGCTTTAAACTAACTTCTTCTGCGAGGTCTTGACCCCTTGGATGACTGACTGACTGACTTGACTGACTTGCAGACTGTTTGGCTAGCTTGCCAGCCAGGCACTACCGCCAAGAAAGCTCAAGATCAGAGTGTATTTCTCCAAGGGAAATGGAGAAAATGAGCTTCATTTGAGCTTATCCAATTCGTTCGTCGCCAAGGCTTTCACTTTGAGATCCATGCTAGTGACCCTTGTCGGGTCATGATTTCCCGTAACTCCAAACCTAGATCAAGTTATTGCCGAGATGAGCAACGAAAATCACCAACGGTTGACTCCAAAACTTGCAGCACTTTTTCCAAATCAATAATCAGCCCTCAATCGTTTGGGGATTGACATTGATTCTACAGTACCCCAAGCTATTTTCGAGACAAGAAGAGCAAAAGTCAACAATGATGCTCAATTTCTGAACGATGTGCTGTTGTTCAAATCCCCCTGTGAATCGTCGTCATCATCATCATCATCATCATCATCATCATCATCATCATCATCATCACCACCGTCGTCTTCGTCGTCGTCATCTCTTTCGACTAGGCTGACGGGGATGTTGATTGAAAATCTACTTTTCTTGGAAGATTGGAAAAGCATCAAATTTCAAGAGGTGAAACAACGCGAATAGCTTCTTCAAGTGCTGCTGTCACTGCTTCCAACACCATGGCTGCTAGGTGAGCTGGGTGAATGCACTACTGAAGTAAAGACCGACGATCCCAACTAAAGGGTGGAGGAAATCAATTCGATGGGGAGGACCTACTGCTTGACGGCAAAGACGAACTAGTCGACGGCGCCACACACGGGACAGAGGATGAAACGAAATGAACAAGATGATACTAGACTCCAAAGCCTTGGACGATTTCGACAAGTATCGCTGAAGGGATGTGTTTCAGTTGATGATGCTCGTCGGGCGTCTATTTATAGCTAGCCATCTAGCCAGTTCCCTCAACTTTGGTAACGAGTTGAGTTTCTGGCCATCCGAGATCAATCAGGAGAGATGAGAGGAACTTCTTGGATTGGAAACATTTGCTCGACGGCCATAAAATGCATTCATTATAGTGAAGCTGCCGCGTGAGAATGAAAAGGCCAACTTAACTTAGGTGGGAACACTTGTTCCACTACGTTCGGGTCCTCACTTTCCAAATGGGAATAATCGGAGAGGTCCATGAAATTTAAAAACAAAATCCCACTTCTCGTTAATGGCGCAATGCAATGAATAAAGTGTTCGACATTTCGATCTGACTCATCAAAGCGCACATTTTGAACTTCGAGTGAACGAACTCGTCTTCAATTTTTGGAAGCATGCATGATTTACAATGAGCGCAAGCGAAAAGCTAGTACGTGTCGTACAGGCATATTCATGGGGGAAATCTCGATGTCAATGATTCACATTCTTCATTCGTCGTTCTGCCTACTGCCTACTGCCTTGTCACAAATGAGAGTTCAGTACATTGAAAACTACAGAGTGCCACTCCGAGGAACAGACTCGACATCTTGACCTCAAACACGTATGAGTATTTTTTGGAAAAAATCCCGGCGATGAAAAAGTGAAAGCATGGGAAGTTGGGAACGACAATGGACAACTTTTTGTTAAAGCAGGCCAGCTCACAGCAAGGCTTTTGAGGCACCCAGTCTCGAACTTGACGAGACTCGTGGCAATATGAGGCATGGAAAGCCCCCAAAACCTTCGTGCTCACTTTCTTGCTCGTCGTACGTACTACATGACAATCAAGGCAAATCTCGAGGGAGATAAAACAAAAGGGGAAATGCTCTCCAAACAAAAGCCACAATGGGCACATGCACGTTCCCGAGTCTTGATCCACCGTACAAGTACGTACGTACGTACGTTTGTTTTTCGGTTCGTTTGTGCAGAAGTAGAAGGAGAAGAAGCAAGGCAAGTCCGTTGATCCCAATGAGAAGTTTTGAAATTTAATTTCACTTTAACCGGGGTCCAGAATTGCTCTTTCTCGATTAAAGTCAAAGACCGAGTTTCCTCATTTTCATTGTCGAATTCTCGAGCTCTATGTACTAGTGGGCGGGCTGAGGAAGGAAGTGGGCCGGCTCAAAAGCCCGAATTGATAATGATCCCAAAATTGGCACGTTGGGGGAGGAAGAAGCTATAGCATGCCCTCCAATCTGGATATCATTAAGGAGGATTAATCATTTTTTTCAATGATCGTCATCCAATTGAGGTTCTATTACTTACAAAAGTAACAACTCCATCCATCGATATCATAGGGGGATATTTGTGCACCCTAACATTATCTGGTTTCAGAAGACAGGAGTAGTAGATCAGACCAAATTCATTTCGCTCGGCTGTGAAATTGTTTCCCAATGAAACGGCGGTGGCCTCAACCGAAAGCGACGTCCAACCAACAACTTACCTATGTACCTACCTGCCAACCAACCTGCCAACCAACCAACCTACCTACCTACCTACCTACCTGGTGGTTATACTAGTTTCAATCATCAAGCGAAATGAAGACTTCTCTGATCAATTACGTGTTAATGGCAGAGTGAGCAAATTTTTCGTGTCTCTCGCTCTCTTCCCAGGTTCAATACGTGGACTGCTTGAAAGTATCGCTTGCACGATCTCAACCAATGAACTAACCAACCAACCAACCAACCAACCACAATCATCAGTGGCCCAATGCGTCTGAGAAATATGACTTAATTGCTACCAAAATCGTCATCAACACGGCTTGAAATCAATCGCAGGAAATCAATTATGACAAGTTCGGTTTGTCCCTCGTATGCAATCAAACGTTCAACGACGGACGATCGTCGACGGACGACGGATGTGGGTAAGCCAAATTGAGAGCCAATCGAGCTCGGGTGAAGAACAAGAAGGAAAAGAAAAAAGCCATTATGATCCTCAGACTGAATGACAATTGATCATGATTTATTGCCTGTTAAAGCATAATTTGACAAAAGGCCAAGTCCATAATCAAGTGGTGGTGCTGCCGTCCCTCCAATCATCATATAGTACTGTACGTATACTCTGAAGATCAACGCCAATTAGGGTGTGCCAACCAAAAACTAGAAATAATCCAATGGCTAGCGAGAGATAATTTCAATTGGAACCCTGATTTGGGCAGGTTGATACAATGTCCCGAGGAGAAATGAAGATTTCCCTCGCACATCTTTCATTCCATTATGGATGCTCCCCTCGCCGCTTTTAAACCTCGTTTCAAGTGAATCTCAGTGATGATGAGTCGAAGAATGTTAATGAACTATGAAGCAAAGACTTCCTTGCTTCCAAAGTTAGAGGATTGTTTGAAACAAAAGACGCCTGATCAGAACAGTTTGCCGAAGATATGAGCCAAAATTGGTGAATTGAACACATTTGAGTATCATTAACCGGATCGAGTTCATTGCCAAGAGATCATAACCACTCTGAACATGTTTCTCTATTAAATGCAGGCCCAATATTTTCTTTCGCAGAATGAGGGCGGTGTTTACTCCCGTTTTAATTGGCCGGAAACGATAGACAAAGATGTTTTATCACTAAAAATAAGTAAGCGCATTACTTATATGCTTTCTTTCGCCATCAAATTACTCCCCCCTCAACGAAATTTAGCTCAATGTACGTAGTACATACGGGGTACACGCACTCTTGAAACGAGGAGTCACCGAGAAAAGTATGTATGTTACTTTGGAAATGATTTTGTCTTATCAAAAAGCCAATTCCTCGGGTTCCGCAGGAAATCTGGAGCCTCCAACTTAAGTTGATTACAAAATTCGCTGGAAATCGACATTGCTCCAATTCCGTTGGCTCGTTGGCTCCTCCTTGATTGTAGCCCTCAGTCCGTTGGCTGGAGACGAATTTCTCTCGGTCAATGGCATTTCATGACGACCCATGCTATATGTCATGATTGCATTCCCCATTTGTTACTGTTTCATCCAGATGAGACATCATCAATACTCATAAAGTGAGCTCATTTGATACTCAAAACGCCATGCTGACCGCTGAGAGTTGAGACAAACGACAATTCATTTATACTGCTTCCCTCCAGCCCCATTTTGATATGGCTTTCATGGCTTGAACCACAAGTATGTATGAAATACCTCAAGCAAACACACACACACACACACACACACGTAGTTTTGTGGAGCCAAGGAGAAAGAAGGGGAAATAAATGGCATCGTGACAAGGGGAATTAAAAAGAGCGTCGTTCTCGGGCGATAATTCAAGTGGTCATTGTCGGAATCAGTCTGGCTGAAATCCGTGCTGGTTGACACTTGAGCCTTCTCAGCTCAGCGAATTTGCAACTTTGGGCTTGAGACGGAATGTCAAGCGGCGATGAACGATCCCCCCTCTTGATGATGACCATGATAATGCTGATACCGATGCTGATGATCGTCATTACATTCAGCCTCCACTTGTCCAGCTCGTAATGTGTTGAATCAAAGTGGATTCGTTCCACCCGGAGGGCGCGCATTGACAGAAATTGGAACCGTCCCAAGTAACCCAGATAACCCAGCAAAGACATACATACAGTCCCCCTATCTCTCCTTTTCTTCGTCTTCTCCCATCGTTTGCTCCGTGCATTTTGATTTTCCCCTCCTCTTTACTGAAGAGTGTGGGTATGTTGCGTGCCCTGTCGTAGTACCTACATGGACTGTGTATTTGACTGGACTTCTGTGCTTGTTCGTCGAGTGTGATTTCGTTTTTTCTCGTTCTTTTGGCCAACGATCAATTCGATGTCGTTTAGCATTGTTTGGGATTAAGGCATGTAAACGATGGAGAAAAAAGAACAACCTCGTCTTATCAAGAGGGGGGAAATCTCTCCACCAAGATACGTGCTGCCCTCAGTTCAGATTCAGTTAGGAGATGAATAAGCACTAAATTTGGCAAACACTCGCCCACAATTCGAGAGACGATCCAAGAATGTGTTTCGCTTTTTTTAATCCCTTGTTTTTCGTGATCGTATCAAAGATTGTGGTCAATTTTCAACATCCAAGCCCAAAAGTGCTATTTTCTGGCCGGTAAATGAAAAGCAAGAATTGGTGAATGAAAAGAAGGCCTTCAAAAAGAGGGGTTTCTACTCTCGGTTAGGCCTAATATATTGGTGTTTGTTTCCGAACTTGCTGCATTTGAGCCCTTCAAAGTAAAGTGTAATATGGAATAAGCTTGAAGGAGTTCTGACACAGCAAAGGGTTGCCAATCAAGCGCGAGAATCTTCGGCTAATGATGAATTCTGTCGAAACATCAACCAAGAATAGATTGATATTCTTCCAATTGGATAGCAGCCGACGAGGAGAAAATATCCAGTTTCTTCCATTAACCCGCCCGGGATGGAGTTGCAGTGGAGCATCATTTAGTAAATGATTTGCGTGTGGGTGCGTTCTTCTATTCTCGTTGAGCACAACAAATGTGTGCGTCCATGAATGAACATCATGGAACATCATGAGGTTGAGGGAGAGGGAAAAAGAGCAGGGGGGGGATGTATTGATGATCAGGTAAGGTACTTCTCAATGTACTTCTCGAACATATCGACTCCTCAGGGGTATGGGGTACGTTCCAGTGGTGCACTTATTTCAGTCATACTCTTGCTATTACTATGTACGTACACTGGAGAAAGAGGCAGGGAAGGGTCTGAAGAGAAGATTTTCAGGGTAGACAAGAAGCCAACTCAAGAGAAGAGGACAGGGATGAAGATGAGGAGGTGAAGACGAAGGAGGAACGAGGAGAAGAACGAGACGAAGAATACAACAACGAGAGGGATGCATTCGCTCTGTCATTGCAATGCCAGAGCAAATCTCTTCAAGATATGAAAGCATGCAGTCCACACGCCCACTGACTGCGGCTGGACAGAGGCGAGAATGATAGAGCACCCTTGGTCATCAAATGAAATGCTCATGATATTGTGTCTTCAATTCGGGGTTGTGTCTTCATCCACGCTGCCGGTCGAACAGGAAATCTAGTGCAGGCATCAGCCTCGAGGTTTCATTGCAACAATTGCGCCTCTTAATGTTTCCGATTCACATTTATTGTTTTCATTAATGCAAGGAAACATTAAATTCCACTCATGCGTGGAAAGCGTCCATAAAATGAATTTAATTTCAACAACTCAGACCAGCTCGTCTCGAGAGCAGTCAAAACCACAAGCACTACTTCCAAACTCACCGACGAGTTGGTACTTGGTACACATGTTCCTACCGACAGTAATACCTCCAGCACAATCAGCCGTCAGTAGAACAGTAGAGAAGGCAGAAAAGCAGAGTACGCGCACAAAGAAACATAACCCCTTGGATGAGGATTGTGAGAAATGACGACCAAAAACAATGTGAAGACGTTCGTCTTCTCTACAAAACATATCAGGAGTCCACAGTCATAGAAGTGTCTGCTGTACTTCGGTAGATGGACCGTGCTCTGAGCATTCTTGGGGTATCTTTCGTCTACCGGGTGAGTGGATTTGCCTCTGGAGGCAATCTTTTTTCTAATATTAGATTCGTGTCAAAACAGAGATGCACAAAAAACTTCTTGGAGGAAAAAAAAAGGAGCGAAGCAGCAAGAAGGCTGTCGGCTTTGCACCTAGGTAGTCCATATCAGAAGGAGACCAAGCGTCGATTCCCTGATCAATAGAGGTCAACCCAATCAAAGCCCGATGCAATGCCCTGCTTCATAACCAGAACTAAAATTCGGGTTAAAATCCAGAAGTAGCAGCACGTCCCTGGATAGCCAAAGAAGCAGCAATGGTTCATCTTTTTCACTAAAATCTAGCCATGATCAATCGCTCAACCTGCTGCTTTTATGACTTAATTTAGTGCCAACAAAACTGAGGGCTTTTTGATAGAATTCCATCGCGAAAAAACTTTGTGGGCCTTTAATCCACCCCAACGTAATTAAACAACGTAATGCCCGAAGATACTGTGTGATGAACAGAACCGGTAGATTAAACTACCTGCTTGGATGAAGTAGATGTTCTCTTTTTTTACCTGTTTAAATTGTTCCTCAAAGCTCCAGTTCTGTTGTGAGCCTCCAAATGTTTGGGCCGGCTGATGAGTGGGTGGGCTCGCACTCCTTTGGGACGAAGGCGTGGGCGGTTGGGAGGGTGGCCGGTTCATGGAGGCCGGGAACATGAGATTGGGTGGCATACCCGGGGGCATTGTCCCGGCCACAGTGTGAGGAATGGGCGGGAAAAGGCCGCCAGGGTTTCGAATGCCTTGCAGGAAAGATGGACTGCTCAAGAAATCGCGATGTTGCTTTTGAAGCGCCTCCAATCCGACCATGTGAGGGAGTTGGGCTAAGAAGCTCCGGGGGTCTTTCTCGTCTTTGCTTTCGTCCTTAATAAGGTCTCGGGGATCCTGCAAAGGAAAAGCAAAATACGCAATGATTATTCACGGGGGTTGGCCATGCAAGCGAAAAATCAATTGCTGTTTATATGTAGTTGGAGGAGGGCTGATGCTTGTACGGCTACTTTTACTTAGGGTGTCATCATTCAGTTGTTGTCGAAGATGACGATGATGATGAGGTTCATTTGAGACTACGGAGTGCGCAATTTACCATCCCAATTTCATCATCTCGCGCCCATCATGTCATTCCCATCTCATGATGCACGTAAATCAATTTCAACGATTTCTCCTTTGCCTTCTTGAACTGAACTGTTCGTCGTGGTTGCAGACTTCTTTCGACGTATTCTTCGAGACCAATCATCTTTGCCTTTGGCAGACAATGGGCATACATGCTACATTCAGCATGTGAGTCGTACATACGCACACACATAGGACCAGCACCACCACCGCCATCCATACATCCATCTATTCGACCTCTCAAACCGATCATCATACATGGGCAAAAGTAGTTTCTTTTCAGTAACCTTGATACGAGTTAAGTAAGGCTAAGATCCTATGAATTTTGAATCGCTAAAAAGTCACCGAACCAATGGCATGTTTCATACTCGTACAAAGTGTGAATATTTGTCTATCAAATTCTGAGGCATTGCCGTCCTCTGATAAAGCCAGGTTTCGAATCACCCACTTGACAGCCGAAGATTCGCCAGCTCTTCGAAACTTACACGATCGATTTGTTGGTATGGCGGGGCTAAGACAACCGGGAACCGAAGAGCACCCTACCAAGGAAGGAGGCCTGCTTAGTCTTTCTCCTCGATTATGTACGAGCGTACATATGCATTGCCTTGGCTGGTCTTACCGCAGAATATTGGTGCTTGCTCAGCGTGAGCATTGGGAGTAGAGCTATTCAAGAAGAGCTGATGATGCCTCTCGCTTGGTTGCCAGATTAGTCTTTCTCTTCTTCTTTTTTTGAGTCCCAGAGCCCCTTCACTTCGCCTCGTTCGCCTTCTTAATTCTGACTTGTTCTCATTATTCTGCCATCAAGTGAATAGATAGATGGATGGAAAGAGAAGAAAGAAAGAAAGAAAGAAAAGATAGACAGGCGCAAGGCAAGAGGGCATCGTTTTGATGACTGGGATTGATTCCCAGGCGGATTCAATTCCCGAACAAACAAAAGCAATCGATAGACAGAGATATCATCGTCATATTCTTCTTCATTCTCATCATTACCATCACATCCATGGGCCTGCCAATTGTCAGTCACTTCTGCGTACATACGTACACTAACCGATCCCATCAGTTGATGTTACTGAAGATCGGAGAGAAACAACGAGAACAGATGTTTTGGATGAAGATATACAGCAGTATCATTGAGAGAGATCCACGTCGTTGGGTGGGGATCGAGACATTCAGCAGTACTTCTATACACTCCATCTACTACAGTACTAGTACTAGCAAGTACTGTAGTTTAGGCATGGATGCTAAGTAGTAAGTACCGACACGAGGGCGTTGGATCCGCCAACGAAAAGGAGCATCAGCAATAAACCTGATATAAAACAGATTATGACAGATCATAAAGTCAAATTAGAGGCCGTAAATGAGGACGTAATTATTTCACTCGGAGATTCATAACAGGCATACAGCATGCAGACACACACATACACACACCGATCTTGAAGGGCCAAATGGAAGAAGAGTGGAAAGCAAAAAAACGCGCTTCTGAAGATCAAAACTTTGAAATTAGTACTTCAAGGTTGACTGATTGAACCTTGGCTCGTCTGCCAATTGATTCGAGATTTATGACCTGCCCTTGATATCAAAGAGAGTCAGTGTGACACATCCAAGCCCTTCAAATAAAATGTGACGCTTAAATTCTCGTTTGAATGCTGCTCAAGTTGGGCGATGGCGTCGCCTCCTTGCTGACTTGCCATGTGGCTGCTAGCCAGCCAGACGGCCAGATCGCAAGCTAGCTTGCCTAGCTGTGTCGCCAGCTTGGCTGCCTGCTTGTCTTCTTGGATGAGCGAGAAGTCATTTCCCTCAACGATCAACGTTATCTCCACATGAATCCCCGTGATGTCAATAATGTCTCCAAGGCTTCCCGGGGCGTATTTATTGGTGCTGTTGGGTCGAAACCCGCCCGTTTGGCCTATCGGGATAACAGCAGGGATCCGTCGTTTGTCATAAGACGACTGATGTGTCTCTTTCTTATACGGCAAAGAGCCAATTCAAAGAGGTCAAACAAGGTCATCTGAGGCCAAATCACATCAAGGTTTTGAATAAAGAACCATCCAATATCAACAAGTCATGATTATCAATGACCCAGCCACAGACGACCCTCGAGGTCCTTTGATCGTTCACGTGGGTACCTTCAAATACCTGGATGCTTTTTTTTCGATGCATTCAATAGTTGACTGATTCACTCACCTTAACCCGCACTCCTCCGCCCCCGCCCCCGGAATCACTTTTGCCGCTGTAATCTTGTTCGGGAGTGGCCGAGTCTCGAACTGAAAGTCGTGCTGGGCTCCCGGGATCAGCCTCGGATAAATCGTCGTTTCTTGGACTCTGAAAAAAAAAAGAGTATTTCAAAATCACATGATTGAAGCAGCTAGGAAAACAGCCACTTATATTTCCCTCGATCAATTGGTTTGAGGGGCCTTGTCTTAATTTGATGCGACTGATTTTTGTTCAAGGCCGAGTTTCGTCATATTGTTAAAGTTATTAATCAGTGGAAATGGTGCTTCATAATAGGGCATGGAGAATACCTTTTGCACCTGATTTGCATACTAAGTGGGGAGAAAGAGAGCTGAATGGAAGCCTGCTTGGCGTCTAAAAGTGGTTGAGGAGACTTTAACAAAAGACAAGCCAAGGCAGAACACGAGTAGAGGGCGGACGACGACGACGACGACGACCGAGAAGAAACATAGTATTTTCAATCATATTCGTCGTCGATGATCAGAGCGTGATGGTTTGTCGATTCAACCACCATCACCACCAATACCCCTGCCGCCGATCAGCCTCCATGCCAAACAAAAGGCACCCACCAATGGAGAAGAACGATAAAGAGAAATCTGAAGAGCCTCCATGCGAGGGAAAGAGTGTGCCATCCATGAGTCGGGCGGCCAAATCAAGACAGCCATATTTGGTCGGATTTCGATTATTCCTCTTCAGCTCTTTGGTTTGAATCGATCGTGGGGCTATGAGGAGAATGATGAGAGAGAAGAAAAGCGATCCGCCCAACATCACCAAAGTCATCCTCGTGCATTTTGCAGTGACGGGGCTCGGAAAGAAAGAGCGAGAATGAAGTTTCACGATGAATTCAAGTCCCCTCCCAATCATCATCAAGAGATGAAAGATGAGCACATGAAATTGCGTGGCCATCGAAATCTAGACCAAGGAAGGCGACCAGTTCGGAGCCACCGCCCCCAATGCATGGCTCTCAAGTGCGACAACAGCCATGTTCCCTATGTAGGAGATATGAACGTAACACAATGTACAATGGTATCACGGATGCTTGTAGGAGTAGCAGCACCCAAGGACTGGCGCGGAAGGAGGAGGAGAGGGAGCAGAAGGAGGAGGGAGCAGAGGAGGAAGAGGAAGAATAGAGAAGCAGAAGATGAGGTCGCTTGGCGCCAAGTTTTCAGATCCGCCCTCATCATCATCATCATCATCAAGATTCTTGGTCGGCAGGCAAACGTTATCGAAGGCATGTGCCTTTTGTTTTGTGTATGCTGAGGAACCAAAGAAGTAGTGTTTTCTTCACTTCCATGCGGTCAAATTTGAATGGAGAAGAATTCGAATGCATCATTTTTGGCAAGCTTGCAATGATCATGTGCCTCATCGTCATTGACCTGACACCTCTAACAAGACTATTGTTATCTTGACCTCAAACTACAAAGTATGCTGACAGATGGACAGAAATGAGATCAATGCCACTTTATGATGACGAACTCTATTAAATGGATGTTGGAACAAAGACTCATTCCTACCCTCAGCTCTTCGCCTTGACGACTCGTCGCAATGGGATAATGCCTTCATGTAGGCGGGGGTATGTAGTAAACCTTTTTTAACACTTGTGATATACGGTACAGTAGACTTCAAAGGCTCTCTCTCTATCTTTCTCTCTGACTGTTATGACTGAGGCGGTGCAACGATTTCATATCTTCTGGGTAATTAGTGTGACCCAAGCACCAAAAGGACAAGGTCAAGTGAGCCTAAAATGGATCTCACAATCATTCATTGGCGTCATCATCAATTCCCATCTTGAGACCTTTGACGTCAAGATGTCACCGTGGCTTTGGCCGTGTTGTTGTTGTGTGTTTGTATGTACTCGTATGTAAGACTGACTGTATGTTTTGAAGACCTTCATCAAAGTGGCAGGAATGTGATTCTGTTTTACAGAGGCCACAAGCTTTCGTTACGGCCTCACATCCCGCCTCACATTTCGCCTCACATCCCGAAAGAGCGAGAGAACAATCAATTTTCCTGCTTTGTTGCGTCCATTTTTCAATCGTTACCCCTTCTGCCTTTGAGGAAACGAAATGCAGAAAAAGAGCGAATCGAGCATCGCCAACCTTTCTTTGAGCAATTTCATGGCACATCTGGCCTCATTCAAAACAGCAAAAAGCGACCAAGAAATTGCGACAACCCAACAAAAACACATTGAGCGAAATGACTTTTTCAGAATTGATCGGGGCCAACAATTGCATTGGTAAATTTGAAATCCCTAGAAAGCGGAAAAGTAGTAAGCAGTGTAGGTAGCCTCGGCTTCTCAGCCTCGCGACCTCAGTCTGAGCTCGTTCCAGCCGCCTGCACGCTAGGGAAACGCTAAAGAGAGCGACAACGAGTTCCCTCGTTGTCGTCGTCAGTGGCATAGTGTGAGCGAGGTCCAGACTTGACAATTTGACATGAAACAAATTAAATTCCACAATCATTTATCTTGGATACATTTTCTGCTCGTTCAAGCAGGCCACCTGGATCTTTCGACTTGTGGGACAATGGATGGATGGAACTTGAGTGAGGAGTGTGCGTGTGTACGTGTGCGAGTGTGAGTGTGTGTTTAGAATGTCGTATGTATGTACATAGTACGTACTGTACTATCTGAACTCGTACGTTGACAATGGTGTATGCCAGTGCCGCTAGGTCGCAACTGGGGACACGATGACAGGAATACGAATTTTTGAATTTCATCCCTCGCGTCTTTCAGAGCGAAGGCCAGACTGAAAACGTAAGGATACCCTTCAAAAACAATGGAAGTTTATGATGCAAGCTCAAGCGAGTTCGATAGTTCCCTATCGAGTACGAGCCGTTGTTTTTTGTTTCCTCTTTTTGTGGGCTGTCCAATTATTTTGAATTCAAGCTTGGAAGATCCAAGTTCCGACGTGAACTTGATGTACTAACACTGTTTTATCACGGATAAAACTCGAAGTCATGTCTGACGAACCCACAATCAAGAAGGCATGCCTCGCTGCCTCAAATCTACCGTACACTACAGTATAGTACTTACGTAGATAGTCCATACTGTAGAAGTAATCTCTCCCCTCCTCTCTTTGTCTTTGGACAAGAGCAAAATGTCATTGCCATCCTGAGCTCACATTTCGGTACATTAAGGCCGGAGGGTATGGCCTTTGATTCAAGGGAAATGATCCTGAGTGGACTTTTAATCCTCCTTGGAATGGCGAGATGCATTCCAATTTGCATCGTATACATTTTTCCCTCCCTTGTTGAGTATTTACTATGGGTTACGTGCGAGTTGATATTAATGTCGAGTCACTTTCGGCATTGCTTTCATATTTTTGATGGCAGGGCCAACCCGCTTCATTGCGACTTTCAGAGTTTCTATGCAATACCTATTGTTTTGAAACCGAATAAGCAGAAGCATGCCTATTTGTTCACCAGGAATCAAAGACCAATTATTTCGCCCCACCCGTCTTGTGTGGAGTACATAAGATGCTGACCTGCCAGGAATAGGGATTTCAAAGTGAAGTGAACCCATTCAGAGCATGTCATTTAATTTGGCGGAGTGACATCAAAATTCCACTTTGATGTTTTACGAGAAGTCGATCCGTTATACAACTGGAATCTCTAGTGAGCTCTCGCTCAATGGAATATTGCTGCTAGGCTCTCTAGCAAGTTCATATCAAGGGGACGATCCTCGAATCCCATGGCTGGTTAGACAAACTAGCGAGCGATGGACTCGGAATGCCTTCGAAAGATCTGGTTTTTTCGCCTTTTGTTTAGAGACAAAAATTCATTACGCGCGGAATTCTCTTTATTACCTCGCCTGCATCTTGATTCGGCATCGGCTACTCTCTATGCATCGAATAATTAAGAAAATCACTATCAGATAAAACGTCAATTTTCTCAAGGGGCCCGGCCACCAAATGCCGGCCCAAATTCAACAACAAACACATCAACTCCGCCTCAATCTCCCAGCCTCGATCTAAAGTAACGACGATGCAACACAAACTCTTGGACGAGTCACATCAAGTATGAAAATGGCTCACGGATACTACAGAAATGAAGCTTGCAATTATGCTATGATAGTAGCTTTAAGCGCTTCAAATCCCTTATAAAAATTGACCCAATCGAGTAGTAACTATTGATTTGTGTTAGACTTGGATCACTAGAATTGGAGATAATTCTTTTTGCTAGACTCGTTCGTATCTGTAGTCAAGTCGAACGCATGACAAGTTCGAAGCGGATTCCCGATAATGGAACTTGGAATGCCTGATCGGGGCTGCATTATATGACTGTAGATGTCACTATTTCATGTAAGTCTTTACCATATTCGCACAATATTGTCTTTGAACATCTTTGACATATCCCATTCCCATTGTCGCGGTTGTGAGATCCGAGATGGCAACAAGGTTATTTTATGATTTTGTTGATCCAAATGGAACCCTGAATTCGAGTGATTAAGGTGGATGGACCCTGTTGACTGGGATTACAAACTGTTTGCATTGTCTGCATATTTCAGCATTTCTCAGTTTTGTTGACTTTCTCTTGGCTTTCGAGAGAGCTCTTTCCTGCAACATCGCCGTCGAATTGTCCGTATTTCGTCTGTATTGTGCCACGTACCTACGCAGAATGAATTCGAGTCGGGACTTGGGAGAGAGGGAAGGCTATCTTGAGGAGGCAAAATCGGAACTTGAATGCACTTGGTGCCAATCATAGCCGATGAAACAATGATGACAACCCGGAGGTAATGGTTACAGTAAGCTTTGACAAACTCGTGTGAACCTTGAATTAGCTTTTAATGCTATCAAACGTTGTGGATTCGCGATAAAGTGCATTTTCTTCTTTGTTTTCAAAGTGTGTCGAAGCTATTGAGGACATATAGCAAAAATTTTCCATTTCCATTTGGAGTCAGAGCATGAGAATCAATTTGGGCAGCCGAATGAGGTTGTTGAGGGCAAAATCTGTGGGCATTCAATTGACATTTCAATAAAATGTGTCACTTCGATGTGGCTGTAAAATCAATCAATGCGGTTGGATCTGTGTGAACTTGTTTTGATGCCCGACTATCACCAACAAGCCAGCAGCGTTTCTCTCGTTGTCACTCTCACCAACAATTCTTTCTCTTTTTTTTCTTTCTCTCTCTCTCTCTCTCACACACACACACACACACACTCACATCCTTGTATATTGACTCGTCCACAGTATGCAGCATACGAGCAACGAAAGACGTTCAGAGCTGCGGAATCGATTCATTCTGGGTGGTTAACGGCAACTTTTCTACCTCGTACTCATTCTGTGATCACCCTGGCCCCAAAAACAAAGTGTCAGAGGGTAGAGACGAGGGGGACACGCGGGTGACGGGCACATTCATCAGCCAAGGGATTGGATCCTCCTCGATCTGTGGCTTCTTTTGGTGAGTCCATGAAGAGATGAGGACGAGGAGGAGGAGAAAGAGGCAATCGCTTCAAATATCTAGAATTTCTTGTTGCTCTGTGCTCATCAGATCTCATCCATTGGCGGCAGTCGGCATCATTACAAACACATTGCTTGTAATTCATTAATCTTGGCAGAGGCCGGGGACTAACAAGAAATCGATTTATTCCTCAGTCGCCGACTTGAATTCGGATATGGGAGGGGTAAAAAGATCGAACTGATGTTCGAGAGGTCTCCTCCACTTTAGGACTCATGGTGAATCTAGTTTGTTTTAGCTTTGAATTGACATCTACAACATGATGTTAATGAATGTAACAATCTTCCATGAAATCGTGCTGGATTCAGAGCACGTCCATATTCTTCTTTTATGTTCTGCCCAATTCGATGCTTTGCTCCAAGATCAGCATACTGTAGTATGAAGTACTGACTCGCCATGTTCCAATCGTTGTATCACGCGCTAGAGGCTAAAGATTGCATCTCGTAAATCGTCAATTTATTTTTGTTAGATGGCAGCAAGTTGATGCAGCACGTTCTCTGTCTCGTATCTATCTCTCAAGTGCCATGGCTCATCGGGAAGAAATTGATTTCATCTTTTGATACACTACAAGCCTGGAGTTAGAACGAACGCCCAGCAGCACTCCACCAGTGGCTACTTTTGACGCTCTTCCTCAGATGAAATCCACGAGCGGGTTGGACTGTTACAACCTGTTAAATTCCGAATTATCTCTGGCCTGTTCAAAAATCAAATCGCTCTCCCTTACTCTCATCACACACAAGCAGAGAACAGATTGTCTGTCCATGCAAAATCGATAAATGGTATTGAGAGAATTGTCAAGTCAATTCACTTTATCCTCCTGCTCCTCTGGGTGGATTGTTGTCAAGGAGTTCAAGAAGTCCAGAGAGCCAGCTAGAGAGGTTAGTTGGACACCCGAGAGAGGCAAACACAGACATACACACACTGTCAGTGCAAGAGCCAGAGAATCAGGGGATATTGATGAACTTTGTCTTTCCAGTAAACAAGTGCTCAGCCGCTGGCTGGCTGGCTGACTGGAAGCCAAGCACTCAAATGGTTCGTTCCCCTGTCAATCTCTGTTTATTAAGATAATGCTGACCGATAAAATTCTCGTCCCACGGATGTCACACAGCACGAATCGCCAAGTGCCTCTCATAGTAGAAAACAACACCGGACTAGATCGAGTGAGTGCTCCTTCAGGAATTATGATTGTGGAGGATGTTTGTTGAATCACATCAACGCTAGATTAGAACCCAGGCGTCGAGTCTCGATCTCAAGCAAAACGCAAAAAGTAAGACCAATTCAATTCAAGAATGACAAATCAAACACAGTCAATTCATTCACGTTCGTCATTCAAGTAGTAGCTGTTGTTGTTGGTGGTAGTAGTAGTAGTAGTAGTAGTAGTAGTAGTAGGAGTAGAGGTGATATCCAGTTCTTTGAATCGCATTCCAACTTGCCACCCAGTCCCATCGGCGGCGTCATCATCTCGGTCTTCATCCTCGTCCCCGATATCGCTGTTTGTCGTCGTCATCATAATCCAGAGGGTAAAAGACAGCACTTATTCGTTCATTCTCATGAAGCATTCTTCTTTGCTGTCTGGTACTGTTGGTTAGGTCAGTCAAGCAGCAAACCAATCAAGAACTTCGCTCGAAGTGCAATGCCTACTCTAATCCACACATGCGATGGATCCACTCAAGCAGGCCAGGCCAAGCCAGCTTCTTTATCCAAACAAGTGCGACCAGGCACTTGGATAGTCGTCATCTAATAAAATATCTTCGTATCGAGTCACCTGTAGAGAGTAAGATTCTGTCGTCGTCGACGCTGTTGTTACTGTTGCTGTTGTTATTGTTCTTAATATTAGTTCTGCCCAGTTTGGTTGTTTGTGGCGATGATGGTGGAACCTCACATATACGTTCACATTTTGTCCACTGAGTGAGCTGCTGCTGGCTTGATGCGTTTTGACAAAGACCCAGAAATGTATCAAGATTTCGAATCGAAGAAAGACATGCTGAGCTTTGGATTAGTTCCTCTTGGTTGGCTTAGCTCTGGTCACTCTCTCACTCACTCACCCACTTATCATTGATGTGGTTGAGCAGCTTATGAATAGCAAATGTGTAAGCTGAACCAAAACTTTGTATTCCATTGTTGATCTTTCTTGGGCGCAAAACTTGAGCGGGTATGCCAAGCACATTGGTGCATACAAACACACATACTCGCACACATGCTTCCTCCTGCCATTCCAAGCATTCACATTTTTGATCAGCACTGCCTACCGTCCCTAGCATGTATAGCCAATGTGTATTGTGAATGAAAAACCTTCCCGGGGTGCGAGAGTGGAATTTGGAATGATACAACAAAATATGCAAGGATGACTACAAATGACATCACTGTGGGACAGATTGGGGAGCTTCACTCTGGAGGCATTCTTGGTCAATGGTATGCGAACTTGGCCAACGCTCACAGACAACATGAACGATCGGAGAAGGGCGAAGCAGCGGCTCGGACGACAAATGTTCATTGGATTAATGGCAAAGATTTAAATTCAGTTTTCATCGTTTCTCCAGATTTCGCCGTGTGGCGCCTCAAGGCCAGGGCGAGGAGAGGGATCAGGGACCCAGCTGGTTTTTCTCTTCACCCCAGTCTCATGGTCAGCTTTGAAGGCGACATGCAATCTGAATGTTCGTATATTCGTAGTTCGAGCAACAACACCAATTTTGTTCGCTTTTCTCGGGATTTATCACACTGGCAGGTCATTTGGGTGATTCCTACCCGGATTCAAGGTACCAGAATAACATCGAAGCTGCTTAATATCCCATCCCTTCATCGTCCCAACAGCTCCCTAGCCATTCCCTTATCGGGTGGGGATTAAGAAACAAGCTAAATATAACGATTATTGAATCATGTGCTGCTCTTGGTTGGGTGGCCAGCCGCCCTCTTAGCTGTGCGATCGTTGCTCTCGGGGTTTGGGGTGAATGAAATCGGAAACCCGGATTTATCCTTCTTTGTTGAATGAAAATATGAGAAGGACAGAAGTCACTACTGATACGATACTGAGCCGTCCTACGAGTACTCCTTTGCCAAATTGATATTGGATACTCGATGCCATTTATAATTCCCTTTCCCGGCTCCCTCACTGTTTCTCTTTCTCCCTAGTGTCGACAATTCTAGAACTGTACGTACATCTGGCTGGGTCATTTATTGTGAGTTCCTCCAAGTGCACACCTTGAGCATTCGAAGCCAGTGAAAGATGGGCGTGTCCCACTTGGTGAGTATTTATCGAGGACTCCGAATGAGACCAATGGTGCGACTTCCTTTGTTAATCAAGTTTGATTCCCCTGACTGTTCTTGCTAGCTATGAGATGACTTGATCAAAAACTCGTGGGCTAAGCTGTCAATTCAGACTTTGAGCAGGAAGAATAACAAACCATTTCACACCCAGGCAATGGCCGGACAGCTATCGAGGTGTTAACTGAATTGGTCAAAATTTTCACACCCAATTCAAATGTCAGTCAGTTGAACGGACACCTTATGGAAGGAGTTCCGAGTAAGTATGACAAGACTAGGACGATGAGCAGTACATGCGTACGCACTTTCCATGCATGGGTAGCCGTTCTTCTCAAAGCCTCTTCTCGGCCAGTTAGTGATCTACTGAAAAGACTATGTCCATATCGCAGTGCTGTAGAGCCATCTACAGTAGGTTTGACGTCTTATGCATAAACACACTCATCTTCGTAGTCTATCGGCTACCACGCCATTTACTACTTGAGTAAGTAAGAGAGCAGACAGGAGGAGCTGAGGAGACATTTCACTTCATTCAACGGGGTAAGGTTCAAGTCGACTCGAGACCGAAATGAGTCTTCACTTCCTCCCATTCCAGCACCATTGTCAATGGATCTTAATTTCCCTCGATCACTGAAGAGAGTTCTGAAGCATCGGAAGTTGAAGAGTCACCTGCTCTTGTCGAGGAAGCTCTCTGTCGTCAAAGTTCAGTGGAACGATATTTCCAACAGTGAGAGCCGTTCCAATATCATAGCAAGACAAAGAGTGACAAGATCCATTTGGAGATTTATGAGCTAATTTTCGACACAGGAAAATATTGAAAGATAACAAGAGTCATTGTGCATGAGATGAACCCTGGAGGTCAGCAAAATGAACTAGCCATCATCCATCCCCATATCCAAGAAACAATGAAAGAGCGAGAAAATGGAGTTGAGAATGAATCGCGCGATCCTTTGAAATCATAAACGTTATCATGTTGGTAATTAAGAGGCCACTAAACCTAGAATCAAAAAATGAATGAGGCGCCAGTTGTGCTTGGACGAGATCAAGGCGAAAGCTGACGACAAAAAAAAACGGAGAAAAGGACGGAACGGAACGGACATTTGTAGCAGGTCAAGTCAGCTTTGAATTATATGGCCCCAACGGTCAAATCAGTTGGATTTCTTTCACACTCTTTCCTCAATATTTCTCATTTGAAGATCTTCAAGCCATCCTCGTCAAAGTTGTTGTAGTTGTCGCTCGTCGCCCTCTTCCTGCCTGCTGCCAAGATTTCAAATTTTACAACTCTGCCAGACTTTGAAGCTTTCACTTTGTATTTATTGGTCATTAATTTCTTTCCTCTTCCTTGTCAAGACACTCACTCTTTAGGAAGACGACAACGACTTGTTCTTAGTCTTCTTAGCAATCTTAGCCGGTTGGTCAATCTGGAATGGACCACCCTTGCCGAACCAGGAGTTGGGATGGGAGACCTAAAGAGAAGTCCAGGTACTTGAACTGCCAGAGGACCCCGACACATCTTAAAGGATGTGCCAATTGATGGCGATCAAAGATTGTGTTTTGAATACAAAGAAGCAATCTCACCCCAGTTCCCCATTATTCGAACTCCATCAATGGTGGATGTTGAAGCTCGCCGTCGCACTCAATGGGAGAGATCTCAATGCTAAATAATACTCGTTGGTCGCTAGTGGTTGGCTGGTTGGTTGGTTCTCCGTCAGCATAGACACCACCAACCACTACCGATGAAATGAATACACTTGCTGTTGAGATTGGGACAATGGCGAATCAAATCATAAGAAGGACTGGCGCCATCAGTTTGATGTGCCAGCAAATTCTGGTGCTTGAATCTTAGCCCAAGGCAATTGAATCTCGGTCAGGAGATAATTACCAATTGCTCAGGGTGGCAGACTATTTCTACTAATACAGCTCTCCTTGGAACTAACCTGACTTCATTTTCGTCTGTTTGTGGGTTGTAATTGTACGTATGATTCTTTAAAAAGATTCTTAAAAGAATGACGACTATCGACGAAGATTTTGGTGAAGCTTTTTGTCATCAGGGTTCTGTCGTTTGACCATCAGTACTTCAGTAGTTCTCAATATTTGATAACAGATCGCAATCCAGGACAATGCTGAACTTTCCCAGCGCAAAGCTACCACATCGATTACTTGTATGAACTGCCATTTTCAAATGAGGCAATAGTGGCAGTAAAACTGAAATATATATTCCATTTGAGGAAAGGTTGGTATAGCTAATAAAAAATGTTGGATGTTGAGTTGGTGAGTAGTGCCATTTCTTTTATCCAACTGGTATTGGGCCAAATTTCGTCGCCAGCTCATGGACACATTGACCCTAAAGGGTCAGTTGTTCCCCTTCCTCGGGTAAGCATTAAATCGAGGGCCATGGTTAGTCCTACGCAGAGTGGTAAGTCCCAACCAAAATATCTGTTCACCTTTTGAACTTCGAAGGGCGCACTTTGAGTACAGAGGGTAAAAGGTAAATCGGAGTCCTCGCATAAAAGGAGTTGTTTGCTTACGCGAACAATAAGCAAGGACACCGATCAAATCACCGGGGAGGTTTCTAAGGAAGTCTAGGAAACCACCCAAGTTCTTAACAAGCTACTCTGTAAAGGTGGTTCCTGAAGCTTTTTATCAGCGAGTGTGGATCATTTGTCGGTCAAAATGATTCGAAGGTGTGGTTTGAAAGCCGCTTTTCCTTACATGAAAGGTGAATCAAATCATGTTTTTCTCAGCGAGGTCTAATCCTTTGTCCAGAGGTGGAATGCTTCATAATAGAATATTAATCCCCTATAGAATCGATTCTGTTTATTGTTTCATGGGGATTTGCTCAATTTCTCAACTCGTCGCTGGTTTTCCATAAACGCGTTTTACGTGGGACAGGTCAATGGTCGATCTCGGATTTTGGACGAACCCAGCAAGCCCTTTTGCTCTTAAGTAGTCTAGACATGACGAGCAAATCTCAAGAGTGGGAGAAACCATGGAATGCCAGGTATTTGATGAGAACAGAGGCTTGGCCTGCAATTTCCCGTATGTCATAGAAACTTACCTGATTGCCCGCACTGGATCCCGATGATTCCTGTCTCTGTTGCCACAAATTTCCAACAATATTGTCAAGTGACTTTGTAACCAAACTATCAGCGCACTTGACACCCTGGAATAAAGAAAAGTTGGGTATAGAACGCGTGAATGATCATTTTTAAATCAAACATACAATCAGAGGGGGATTCATATTTTGAAACGTTGGTCGAAAAGAGAGCGTGATTCTCATTCAGATGTGCAAATTCATACATGACTATTGAGTGTTCGGTCCCCTCTTTGAAATTCCGATTTCACATTGCAAACAAGAGAGCAAACAAACATCATCACGGGCGTGTTTCTCATCGGACTAGGGCCAAGCTACTGAAGATAATGAACTTGAAAACCTGTTTTGCTCCTGAATATCATTCTAATTTTAGACCCTCAATCAGCCCGTTGTTTACTCATTCCACGAAATCAAATAAACGCTAGAAAAACGATTCGGAATCAGGGAGTTTTCCGTCGCCCGAAGTTTTGATTTAACCCTCATTGTTCTTAGGGGTCAACAATCCGTGATTATCAACATCCCAGCCAACTCCAGTACAACCAGTACAGAACACTTGGGAGAGACAATAGGAAAAGGTTCAGTGATCTGTTATCGGGTTATCTCGTCCTTGAAATAAATAGAGTCCCGAGAGGTACTTGTAAGCAAGCCAACTTGCTCACCGTGTTTCTGTGCTCTAGGTGTCGTCGAATTGTCGAATTGTCGCTTGTTCAAAGACCAAAATTTCCTCCCTTATCAGATTGATAATGGGATTCAACATTCGGTGTTTATTTTGCGACGAGAAAGAGTTTGGGATAGAGTGGCTCAGTATTACCAAAAATATCTTCAACATCATGCCATCCATCACCCGAAACCGATGTTGGCGAGTGAGTCGCTAATGAATCGTAAACACCCTGTAGATATGCCGAGTAATAGAACAGCAGTTTAACTGGGAGTGTTCTAAGGTGACCAGATCCATGGAAGGAAAAGGGGATAAGCGGGATCAAATGACAATCAACAATGATATTTTTGCTCCTGGCCAGTCTAGCGAGACAATGCTCCAATACTTTGGCTCTTTATCTCATCCTTGTTTGTGCTTTCCTCTGTGTTGTATGGGTAATAACGTGATGGGACAAACAAGTCACAAAGGTCAACGGTAACTCCAGATCAATCCATCTGTTCCAAAATCTCGTTGGACTTTTCAACG
>NC_081443.1:5777280-5789415 GCF_007210705.1 Tigriopus californicus
ACATTGGCGGAAAAATGCCATTGAGTTTTGATTTTCTAGCTCAAGGAGACCTCTAACTATAGAGCAGCGAACAGTGATAGAGTTAGGACCTTTATCATGGAAAATGGCCTCAAATATTACTGTAATACTCAAAAACTCACTTTTCATTAATTTTCTTTATGCTCTGAGTGAAGACTCCACAATTGTATAAACCAATAAACTTTAGATGAATCCGATCAATCTTCGTGCGTTTGAAAGTGAATGATATAGTCATAATATTTTCTTTTTTCTATGCAATTTTATGTATTTTTACATTGTACTATTGAATGGCATCATATCAATCTCAATCCCTGATTCAATTTCTTATGTTTACTGCATTCTTATTTGACTTAAATTTTAATCAACCGCTAAACACCCGTAGCGTTACATAGTTACCACTGAGTGAGTCAAAAATTGCCAAAAGTACCACTGATTTGGAGAAGGTTTTCGCCAAATATTTAGGGTCCGAGAAAGAATTGGTGCACACGTCAAAGTGATCTCCCCAACGTCATCACATTTTTCAGAAAGGTATTTCCATTAGAGGGAACATAATCCCTCAACAAATTTAATGCTGTTGGAGTACATAAGGAGTGAAACTACCCACAAAGTTGATATGAATTTTGAGCTATGATGTAATGCAATGATTTTTTTTCTAGCCCAAAAATGATAAAATCACTCAGCGTCTCAATCAAGAAAATTCCAGAGTTATAACGCTTTTTATTTGCTTTATTTACATTACTTTGTTTGAATCCATGTTCAATTTGGTTTTCTTTATCCCATCAGTAGTTTGAAGTGCTTGGACAAGATTTCGCCGCTGCCAGTATTTTTAGCCGAAAACCCCTACATGCACGATGTGCTTATAAGCTTAATCATTTCACATTAATAACCCTAGATATTGCGTACACCTTTATGGGATGGTCAGTTTTGGGAATTTAGCTGCCAACTCTTGATTAGATTTTTGAAATGTGCAGCCCCATCCTCGCAAACTAACTTTGGCTACCTCGTCGAATCTTGCTTCATTTTGTATCTGAGAAACCAAAATGTATCCACATTCCTCGAAGAAATCAATACCACTCCATCTTTGGATCTCTCGATATCCCCGTACGGAATTCTCAGCTAACATCGAATAGTTTCTTATTAAAATGCCCTTCGTATTCTGACATGGATCCCTTACTGAGGTTTTGCCAATGTGAAAGTGAGTCAGATGACTTGGTGATTCTCCCCCGATCACATCAGGCACCTAATGATGTTGCGTTCGTATTGCTCTCTGAAGGTCCAATCAAAACGGTGGACAGCAGTCCCAATTCACTCAAGTACTTGGCAGTGGAACTTCCTATTAAACCAGCTCCAATGACAGTCACATCATATAACTGCATAACAGGCATTTTTTAATTTGCAGCGTCATATAGCTTGTTTTGGATTATGAGATTCTATTACGAGATTGCAAATTACAAATTCAAAACTGCTGATGGACGTCCAACCAATACAAATTGTATGCACCACGGTAGAAGGTAAAATATACTAATGAAGAGCCCTGAACATTTAACAATTCATTGAAAAATGGTGTTCTCAAATCTTTTGTTTGTTTGGGGCAAACAAAATTGCTCATTTAAGGCGACGTGGTTAAATTTCCGAAGGCGTAATCTAGAGTAATACATATTTGCATGGGTCGCTCTCAAATGTTTGTTCTTAAATTGCCCAATTGTGACATGAATAGATACTGCAGTCTTATCTGTTTGAGCAATCTTTCGATGTCCCAAACGTTTCCTAGCGATCACGCTGATTGATCTCTTAGTGTTCAAAATGAACTCGTTTGATATTGTTGTCGTTGGTGGGGGTATGATTGGTAGCTCAGTGGCTAAATATTTGGCCAAGACCTCCAATTTATCGATTGCTTTGATTGGCCCCGTCGAGGAAAACCAGGAGTGGTGTCATGGTGCCTGGTTTGATGAGGGACGTTCCACAAAAATCTTTGACAACAGCCCATATTGGCAAGATCTAGGTACGAGTAATGGATGGTAATGTATCGCAATGATTTCCTTCGTCGATGTGCACGTAAAGACATTAGATTTGAAATGAGTCACAAAAGCAAAATGCTTTTGACGAAGATCGATTTTGTGGCTGATGGTTTAAAATCGTCAGATTACTTTTGGGGATCAAACATCTGAACACCTTTGGATGTGTGCTTGTATCGTACCAGTAACAGTGGTGGCTGTTAACCCTTACAAATGCTTAATGGATCCTTTTGATTTTGTTTCTTCTGTTCATTTGTTGAATTGCCATTTTACTTAAAGGTCATGTTATTCAAAGACTACTGGAGGGTTCGCTAAGAAATTCTTGCCTTATTCCATTGAGTACGAGTAGTAAGTTAGTATAGCCATTCCAATTGGCTTCAAATTTGAGCAACCTAAACCCTTTTGCTAAGTAGGAAAAACCCAGCTTTAAAGAAACAGAAAGGAAACGTTCCCAGCTATTGAATGAGAGAAAACGTTTGTTCTAAATCCTGCCGTGGAGTTTTGGGTTCAATTTCCCGAACAAATTGTTTGTTTACCCTCATGCAATGACAAACTGATATCACAATTGTTCCTTGACCAAGTTTTTTTGCCAAGTGGTGAGAAAATCGAGATTGATTAGGTTAGGGTTAGTGTGAAATTACTTTGGTCTTCACTTTCAGCTGTGAAATCAATTCGACGGTATCGCGAAATTGAAACTGAGTCTGGAGTTGGGTTCTTCTCAGAATCTGGATACATGTATGTAACCACATCGGCGGCCCAAAATCCCAAATACACGTTAAGAACAGCACAAACTGTACATCTAACCGGAAACTCTTGCGAGAGAGTGACTCAATCTATGTTCACCAATGACTTCCCATATCTGTCCCTTCCTGAAGGTGAATACAATTCCATGACTGGCTTTTCAAAAAACCTAATCGGGCTATTTGCTTTAAACAAGACGAAGTATGTTATTATCAGCCTAACATGTCCGGACACCTCAATCCACGATCATTCGTAGCGGCCCAACAAAAAATTGCTCTGGACAATTCTTGTGAGCTTGTCAATGAAGTGGTGAGCTCTTTAACCGAGGTCAATGGTACGTTTCAAATTGGTACGAAACCTGGACATGTCTTCACCGCTGCCCAAATAGTGTTGGCTAATGGAGCGTACGCCAACTTTCTTCCAAATATCAAGGTTCAAAACATATGAGACAAATAACTGGATTTTTTCCTCAAAATATGACCATCTTTCAGGTGAGGAATTGGGATAATGGAACCAAGAAATTGGACTTGACTTTGAGGACACAGACTGTAGCGTATCTTGAACTAGAGAAGAATGAAGTGGATTCCAAACTCTCCAACTTCCCAAGCATGACGACTTCATACCAAGACGGTCTGTTAGATGGTTCTTACATATTACCTCCAGTTGAGATGCCAGATGGCAAATGGTACATCAAGCTTGGCCATGGGGATTACTTCGAGCACCCAATTGAATCATTGGCTGAAATTGAGGACTGGTATAACAATCATCCCCAGGGAGACTTAGAGGGCGTATCCGAGTTGGAACGCTACCTTAAGAAGATCTTGCCTAACATCAACTTTTCGTCAGTTCATGGTGGATCATGTGTGACGGCAAATGTAAGAAACTATTTCTATTTCAAGAAGTCGATATTGGTGTCCAGTAGTCGAAATCGAATTTCCTTACCCTGTATGCTTTAATATTGGGAAATGTGAAATTCGTGTAATTTTGTAATTTTCAGACCCCAGGAAAACTGGCACCTTTTATTGACGAAGTGTCCCCCGGATTTTTCGTGGCAGTTGGAGGCAGTGGCCATGCAGCTAAGAGTTCTGACGAAATCGGAAGAATTGCAGCCCATTTGGTGACCAAGTCAGAATGGACCACAAATATTCCACAAAAATACATGAAAGCTCTTTGGAAAGAATGAGGACCTACCAAGCCAATTGAAAGATGATAAACAAACCGGAAGACACTCTAAATAAGATCATACAAGCAACGAGTCTAATTTCCGCACCAAGGAAGAGGTCTATTGATTTTCTAATGATTTGATGACATCAACCAATATGGTTGCTTTTGTAAAGACATTTCTACAATTGTAACAATGATATTGATAAAGGGTTCATAGCACATCTGGCACATGGATGGGAGAGTCCAAGGGAGTGGAAATATTTTTGTTTGAGGTCCGCTAGTTATACATGTTGATAACAGCCTTTTTGAATTGTTCATAAGTGATCCATAGACAAATGTTCCAGCAAACCAATCGCGTAAACGAAACGGTGAAACCTTTGTAAAAGGCTTTGAAGCCCTCATTTTTTCCCGTTTCCATGGCACAATGAATCGCACCACCATACTTTCCATCAGGGCTATTCATAAACCTGGCGCAAAAATGGTTACATTAGCAAAAATGATTCGAGGACTGTTCAAATATCAATTCAAAAAGTTACCTAGTTTTAATCACGTCTACCGGGGACGCAATCAAAGTAGCTGTAAAACCAGCAGCTATGGCGGCCGTGAAATGACAAGGGATCCCATCCGTCATCAGTTGGCTGGTTATCAAGTGATCCTTGACCACGTCATAGACCACAATCTCTCCAACATTGATTATGGCAGTTCGTCCAATATTAGGAAAGGTTCCTGAAAAACAAGCCTATGGGTCAATACATGATATGTGGAAGAATGCTTTAGTGGTGGCAACAATGAATGATTTGATTTCGTTGTTGATGAAACTGGTAAGAAGTCGGCCAAAGATTGTTGTTGACAGTTTTACCAAAAGTATTTGCAAACTTATGGATGAGTTTTTTTTCCCTTAATCTATCAAGGAAACATAATATTGTACTCCATCACAAACCTTTATACAGGCCTCGGATGCCCTCTTTCCTCGCAATTGTCGAGTAAGCATCCACCACGCCACGGTATTGCGACCTTTGCCCTGGCTCTCTGGCCTCAGCTTGCATTCGGACTTTGACCACGTCCGTGGGTTGAGCGGTGAGGATGGCCATTGTTCCAGTCGCACTACCAGCAGCAATGCGAACGAATAAGAGTCCGATGCCAGAGTCCACTAGAACGAAGAAAAAAAGCCATTACTCCATAGCATAGTGCAAGTACTAGTCCGTGAAGTGGGTCAAAAGTTGGCGTTACGGTGAACGTTTGGGTGTGCCTGTTAGTTAATTGGCCACTTACAACCAGTTCCATCTTGAATGAACTTTTTCACGCGTTCATAGGCTCCAATGCGAATGGCTGAAAACGCCATTTGCCTCTGTAATCCAGGAATGATTCCATTGTATAACGCCCTGAAAGTGAGTCATCTGATATAAAGACATGTACCCATAGAGTCAGAACTTGTACTCTATGTGAGCCCCAAAAATGGCCTTACAACCCAACCCAATTAAGACAAGAATGTCATTGACGTCACCTCAGTCATCTCGTTGACCTTGACTTTCGACCAGAGCTCAATTTCATGCTGAAGATGCAACTTTCGCATTTCAAATTTATTCCGGAAAGTTTTGAGTGGCCAGTCCCCGATTTTCAATGAGCTCACGAGGAGAGACATAAACATAGCCAAGATGTTTTAGAATCCAACTCTAGCCAACTGTGCCCGGACATGAAAGGCGCAAAGAATGTGTCGGAGAATCGAAAACAAGTCCACTAAAAACATACGACACAAACCTTGCGCTCTATTCTGCGTATTTAAAGAACCACTCTTTTCAGAGCTAAGGACTGGGGGGACTAACTGGCCAACATCGACATCATTAAGTCCATTAAATGCTCTCTTGTCATCCATTCCTTCCCAGTACCTTTTCAGACGGAAACGTTTACTAAATAACTTACTTAACACCCTCTCGTTTGGAAATGGCGGATATTGTGCCCACAACGCCTGAATATCGAGGTCGAGCGCTTGACGTCAGGGATGCGGAAGAGCTTTCGCCTTGAACCTAAGCAAAAAATCCAGGCTTGAGATGATTCATGTGACAACTGCCTGCTAACAAAGCAAACTTTGCTTAGTTCATCCAGCATGCAAAAACTTAATTTTTATATCAGCCTTTCCCTTGAGCTGTTTCTGTCTGGTCCGTTTTTCAAGATATGTAAGACTGATGCTGTGCAAGATGGTAACTTTACAGATGCTGGAGAAAATAAATGCTTCATCAGAGACATTTTTTCAATATCAACGAAGTAAAACATCATCGACGTTTCAGGCTCAAAAAGCAGTGGTTCTCCACTTTTTATATTTGATCATCAAACACTGAATTTTGTCACAAACCACATCCAAAAAAAGCAACCCCCATCGAAGGTCATTCGTGAAAGCCAATCAATTCTAAATATTTACTTAATATATGTGGTACATCTTGGTTCGAACCAGATTATTTTTTAATTTCAATACTCAGTCTCATTCTTTTAATTCCTGTTTATAACAAGTTTCGTTTATTGATAAATCGATGAGAGCGTGGCATTAGGCATAAAATACATCAATTGATTTCCATATTGGGAAGTTTTCAGCTAATTAGGAGAGATAGAAGCACATTTGGACAGACGAAATAAGTGGTACACTATTTATGTATTATTGTTAGAGGTGTAAGTCGAAGAGGTAATAAAGAAACCAATCAAGTATCACAACTCTACCTGGAGGCGGACTTTGGCCGTATCCAGAGGGAAGGTGAACAGATCAGCAACGCACGCAGCTGAGCCAGCTGTTAATAATTGAATGGCGATCCCGGGTTGAATTTGGTTGCCCGTGGAAGATTTGATCACGGATCTTGGAGAGCTCACGGGAGGAAGTTTGGCGGCATTTGTGGCTGCGGTCATGTTGAAAGCGGAAGTATTGTTTCGGTTTTCCCTTTCTTAGCCTGTTGGTCCAAGTTTTGAGTATTGGCGTATCACAGACTCAACTTTGAAAACGAGGAATAACTGAGAATATCAGATCGAACGTCACGGGTGTATCCCGATTGGTATGAGCCGTAGATTTTGTTCTTGTCTCTCTTGGCAATGTAAGAGAGGTGATCTCTGGGATGCATTCCACTCTCTGTAGCGAATGGATTATGATTCGTGGAGTTCAGATGATTCTTATAGACTAATCTTCTGGAAGAGGTCGATTTTGCGCTTACGCTTTGTCTCCCTTGCTGGAAGTCCCAGCTTTCTTTAAACACTCTCACAACGCGCTCGGAGCGTAGGATTCATTATGATCTCGAAGAAATTGCAGGCTGTAATATTTATTTGAGATAGATAACCGTTATTGTAATCTGTATTATAAGTGAATGTTCTACCTACGACATGTTAAAGCCTTCAAGAACTGCAGTGTATGTCATCCATAAGGTCCATGACACATTGGTGACAGCCTTTTGCGCTACATGAAATCTATCTGTTCCAACACTTTTGATAGTGAAAGCGCAAGTTCTTCGTCCATCTTCTTTGTACCAAGTTAGCAACATGGAAGGATACACAGACTATTCCAACAAAGAGCGAGGATCTAGTTGGCCTTCATTCCGGTTCCTCCCGGTTCTTCTGACAGTCAAGGTGGCCTTGTTTTGCGACGAAGGACCCACAGTCTCTTTGTGCTTCAATCTAGTCGGTGTGGCTAGGGTGTAGACGGTGAGTTCCCCTATAATGAAAGCCAACCCTGTGACCAGAATTACACGTGAGAAAGTCGCCCAACTGCAAGCAATGACCTTTGAGAAAGGCGGCTCTTTTCAAGTTCGAGGTTGACATAGTAACGAAGGCAAAATATGCTACTTCCTCGACTTCCATAGAAGAAGTGGTGTAGAAGGGTTAACTATTTTTTCAAGCACATATGCACGTGAAAGATAGCTCTAACTCGACAGCAGCTATTCAATAACATTTCTTTGAGGTATGAATTATGAGCGAGTAGAAAGAACAGAACCAAGACCAGTGTACATGAATGCTAATCCACGGACTTCTAGAGATATGGACTGCAAACGAAAACAAAAATATCCTATCTCCTAAACCGCTCATCTTATTCCAAATAAGCACTTCATACGACCACAACACAAGGTCTTGTTGAAAAGATGAAGTCAGCCAAGTTTGAGCCCAAACCTTTGCTTAGGGAACTCAGGAGACATGTTCAAAATTATGTAGTAAACACTACATAAAATTTGAATTTTCGGCCTGCTCTTGGTCAGCTACATAAGCTTTTGACAACATAACTTTGAAACGATCGACTTTGCATGTAAATGATATAAAAGTGACCTACCGTTAATTGAAGAGATCTACGTTTCTTATTTCATTACTTTAATTCGAAAAATGGCTCAGAGTGGCTATGACCAAGAGCAGGCCGATTTGCCGGGAAGTTCGTTTGCAATCCATATTTCTAGAAGTCCGTGGCCAATCGTATTGAACCGTGCAACTCGTGCGGCATCTGTGCTGGAAGGACCTTCCCCATCAACCCGAAACGGACTGTATGTAAAGGACAACTCAAGATGAATGAGAAATTCACACAGTTCATAAGAAGAAGTCGATATTAATGAATTTTAACAATGACGGCGAAATGAGAAGACGACTGACAATGCATCTTAACCTTTCTCCTTTTCGTTTCTCGACTTCCATGTTGAAGCAATTAAGCGCTTAGTTTCAATTACTAATTTGGGCTTCCAGGAACGTCATAGCCCAATCCCGTTCTCTACATTAACATTGAATTGCCCTTGTCAATTGTGTTCAATTAAGCCACTTACAGAAACCTTTGATTTGATTTTCAAGCTCCAAAACGGAACAGCCATTGATCTAATTTCGTCTTTGCAAGAGGATCAAGCTGAATATGGAGGCAAGTACTATTGAGGCTTCCGAAAAGAATTTCAGGTCAACAGATGTTGACCAAATTTCCTAGAAACTGACTCATATTTAGATTCATTAAACTAGGTCATTGCATACAATGCACTGTACTGTCAATTGCCCCACATTGATAGCTTAGGCAGCCAGTATGCAAACAGCATTAATTCAGTTGTTGAACTATGGTGAGCATACAAATAAAAGAAAGGACTCATGGTTCATGTTGGTTTTGTGTAGAGTTTCGTCGAGGCCTCCATTTCATTATCCGATGACGACAAAACACCTCTTTATTTGGCAAACTGAGAAGTGATCGCAGACGGAGAAAGAAAAACTAACACTTTTGGCACTGCCCTATACAGATAAAAAGTTCTGGAGCATTGGCATATCTCTTTGTCCCATTGAATATGTGAAACTCCCATCCAACATCATTGACGAAAGTATTTCAATGATAGGATAGGTGTTTCGAAACTGAATAAAGATGTGCCTTCCAAGGAATAATTCCTTCGTCCTTTATCCGAATTGTATAAGTCCTTTCCCGCCTGACTCTATCTCCATAAGCCTCCAAAAGCTGTTGCTAACATTAATCAACTTTAAATTAGATCGTGCAGTTGTGAAGTTATTGCTTTATGTTTCCTTCAAATCTGACGTCACAATCGTGCCATTTGATGAGAAGTCTGTACTTTTTGACATTGTTAGATCATCGTTTTCTTTGGTCTATTTTCCCAAATCTGTGGAGGACAAGATAACTATTCAACTGTTCATGAAGCGTCTTTGGCTTCTGCTTTAATTTTCCCAGATCTTTGAGGGGGATCAAACGCGTTTGACCACTCGAGTTTACCCATAAAACTCGTCAATCAATTCAGCCTGATGGTCATTCGATTTTATTATACGAGTTCGTAGATAGCAAGCCCGAATTCGAATGATTGTTACCAAATATAAGTGTTTATTGGCCAGAAGATTTGTCGTCTTATTGATACAATCTACAAAGAAGAAAATGATGTTACATTAGTGATCAATTGGGGTCAAATCGTCGTCTTGGCCCGGCATGTCATCAAAAAGATCGTCAGGTTCTCCGGGCAGTTTTCCCGAGGCAGGTCTTGAATTATTCTCATTTTCCAGATCTATTGGAGCTGAAGCGTCATCCTCGTTATCAATCTCATCCATTGGAACCTGAAAGTGATTAATTACGATGTAATTAATTGATCTTGTTCTTAAAAGAATTCCTTGATTCAAAGGGGGTCTACTCACTTCAGCATCAACTAGACCCGCTTTATCATCGGTCGGAATGGCGTCTTCGTCGCCTTGAATATTCATTCTCTTGGGAATTATTTCAATCCTATCCATTTCCACCACTTCCACTTTGCCGTGAAGAGCTCGGGCAGCTTTTTTCGAGATTTGCTCTTGGATCAACGAAATGCACAGGGATAGTACAGCCAGACCTAAAACAATAAGGTAGCAATGAAGCGAAGGGAGTTAGGCGTTATCAAAACCAAAACTATTTTTACCAATTGAACAATAGACGACACTGCAAATCATGATGATAGTTCCCACTGCTCCGGTACCTCTGAAGCTCTTGTCTGGCGAGAGGTCTCCAAATCCAACCGTTGTCAGTGTGATGAAGGCGAAGTAAGCTGAAGACAGTAGATCCCACCCTTCCCACATACTGAACAACTAAAACAGAGAGCTAGTCAGTAAAAAGCTGAAAAGGCTATTTTTTTCCGACGAAAACAGTCCCCTTGAAAGAGCAACTTTGGTTGAAAATGATATTCTGTAGTATTGGTACTTATGACAATGATGGAAATATCTTTTTCACTCTTAAGAATTGAACTCCTTTTTAGATACATTGTACCCAATATATTAGTGTTGATGAGAACTGTATGTAGACCTAAGACGGATCTTTAGTGGCTATTCAGAGATTCATTCACTCACCATCGCTCCCAAGAAGATGTAGAAGAATATGATGACAACGTTCACAATGATTGGAATTGCGATGGTATTGGTTGGCATGTACATTTCGTCCCCAACAACTTCATCGATGAGTCGTCGCCGCAGCTTTTTGCGCAAAGTCCGCGAGGGAATCTCTGAATTGATACGTTGACTCCGAAACCAACGGCAACAACATCGGCTACAAATGGCATGATCGGCCATCAAAAATGGCTCTTACGGAATTGCTGCCCTTCGCTAAAAGATCTGTGCATGCCTACCTGTATGTATAGATCAACCCATCCGCCAAAGCCGAGCCCACATTGGCCAACATGACCAACATGGTGGCGATGGCGATCAAGGAATATCCTATGGTGAACAGTTTGCCTACGATCGTCACCGGGGATATTTGTCCATAACCTAAAAGGGCCCAAGTGTTTGAATTTGACTGTCTCATGCCTTCACTCTGAGCCCTTACCAATCAAAGTCATGATGGAAATAGTGAAGAGGAGAGCATTCGGAAAATCCCAATCATACTGCCATCCTTCAACTTGTCCGTCATAATTGACTTCATTGGTTGCATTGACAACAAATTCGATGAATTCGTGCAAATCCGACTCAACTCGGTCCGTGAATCTAGAGAAGACATGACCCAAAGTAAAGTCTCTACCCGCGTCGGATGTTACTTAGCGAAAAAAAGGTCAAATACTGTTCTTGTGTGAAGTTATAGCCTTCGTCCTCCTGTGCATACCACCAGAAGGCACTGGAAAGGTATTCTTGGGCATTGTTCACTTCTTTCGCCCGTTCACGTTTGTCCTCATAGCGCTCCTCTTCCTTGCCAATTTCGATGTTGATGAAGATCTCCGCTCCTCCCACTGCGATAACCACACACAATAAAACCAGGCCCACATGGGAGAAGGTGAATTTTAGAAAACTTTTGAAGAAATTCCCCGTTTCTCTGCGTTGTCGAACAACCAAATTGTAGCTCCTCTCCTCTTCCAATTTTTGTTGTCTTCGTCCCATGTTCCCTTGTTTGTTGGACCCACTTTTGAGGGTCCCAAGAGAAGAAATTTAGTACAAACACAAAAGTAAGTACAAGAAATCGACTCCGACTTCTACGTGAATTGGAGTGTTGATCAGGTTCTTCAAGACAACGGGCGAAAGTCAAGGGGGCTTTTCCGTTTCTAGGGAACCAAGACAAACCAATGAAACAAAAGGAGACAAGATATCCTTCTTACTGGTCAGTACTATAGGATGACACTGTTCTTGACTTTCTACAAATTTCATTCTTGCACCAGAGTCCGAGCTAAGAAGAGGCTAAAATAAAACAGTAGTGGTGACTAGTCTTCAGTATGAAGTCTTGAGAAAAGCCCTCAAGAAGCTTTGACATTGGCTAGAAATTGTTTGC
>NC_081443.1:5791277-5792035 GCF_007210705.1 Tigriopus californicus
AAAAGAAAGAGAATAAACTGCTTGGACTGACGGTTAGGTCATGCTTGTAAACTGTACAAGGTACATGCAAAATCAAAATGTGTTGCTTTCATTTTTCTTTTCATTGGTTTAAAAGGTGTGGTTGAAAAATGGCGCGGCCTGTTTTGAGAAGCTTTTGTCTTATTCAATATCTGCTACCTCTGACCATCGTTAAGCTATTTTCATTTCCCCAGGCATGTTGACCCACCCGGGTAAAACATTATTATTGCATTTTAAGAAATTAAGAATTCAAGCGGGGTGGAAAACAGCATTAATCTGAACTTGGACGGTTGGAATCAACATACTTAATGGGCGAAACGAAAATCATTGGTTTGATGGGTAATCATTGTCAGAGGCAGCAAAAGCTGAAATTTGCAAAAGCTACTGGAGGTTGGTAGCCCTGAGCCATACTTTCGCATTTTGAATTTGAAAAAAAACCGTATATTTCTAAAATCAATAACTTGCAATAATCAGCATACCAGATATGTCATTCAACATCGACTAAAAGGTGAATTTCTTAGCTTGGTAGCTTTGAACTCGGATGTCACGCGTGCTCCTTACTAATTGGTTTAAAAACACCCGAAAGCAAACCGTGGATTTTGCGAAAAGAACAATGTTTTATGCTACTAAAAATGGCCCATATGTTTTCACCGTAAATTGTTTCTGCTAGAGTCCATAACAAAGACTATCTTACATTTACAATGTCCTAAAACATGGTCAATCTCATGATTGGAAAGGAT
>NC_081443.1:5792071-5837631 GCF_007210705.1 Tigriopus californicus
GTTGAAGAAATAGACAATGCGTGATGAAGAAACGAAAAAAACCCTATCAATTAAACGCACTCTTTCTCGGAACTTCCCCTTTTCCTGAGGTATAGTACCCGTAAATCCTCCAAATGAGTCCCAATGAAGAAATCCAATGGATTCGTGTTTCGGGGATGAGGGGGATTATAATTTCTTGGGCCAGAATCCATTGAAGCTCAACTTCAACTCCAGATACTTTGAGTGACGTCAGATGTGTGACTGGGAGCACCATCCTGATGCCACACAGTTCCCGGCGCTTTAGCGGCTGTTATGGGCTGAGGTGTCCTTTGCACCAAGAATCTGACTATACTGGGTGCCATCCAGGTTGCTCTTGATCCAGATCAGTGAAAGTCGAAATATTTTAAGTCTTTTTCATATTTTGGGCAATACCTGAAGTTGTCAATGGCATTATACGTGTTCTTAACCCTGTAAACGGTTCTCCTGGCGATGCTGAACTTGGTCGCCCACCCGGTATTACTCAAAAGATTTCCAAAAATATCCCCATCAGGCAAGTAAGGAGACATGCTCCCAATTCAGGTCTAAGATTAAGTATCTTAGAGCCCAACATAGAGATTTTCTTGAATGCAAATATTTTCTCCCTATTATTAAAGCGAGAAATATTCGTTTCCACTATTGTAAATATCCGATCTTTTTTTTTTGTTTGATCGGCCAAGACGGCAAATTTATATGACACATCCTGTACCAAACGAATAAAAATCATTCACGGGAAGCCCGGGCTGAATCTTGCCAAAAGCATGTCGAGACAAATGAGAGTACTTTTGGAAATCACAGACACCAGGGGCACAGTTTCATTGTGTAGGTAATGAGTTCATTGGCTGTTCATAAAACGATAACTTTAAAGGTTTTCAAATAATTCATTCAACAAAGTTACGTATTTCCGAATCCTTAAACCTTACGTCTATCCGGACATTTTGGCAAGCTCCGGTGCCAATAAACAAACGTGCCTGCCGGTGCCAGTGGTTCATAATTGGTACTTCAAACATGGTTTAACGAAATGACCTTTCCTCATGGTACCGTGAAACCAGGACTAGCTTCTCAAAAAATGTGTTCGAAGAGCCATATGTGCATCACTGCCACTGATACCAACAAACAAACGTACCTGCCCATGGAGGCCTCGACAGACTCCATGACCTGCCAAAGCTTACCTAAATATCCCCAATGTTGCCCTTAACCTTGCTTCCTAAAGGGTATGATGTGTCCAGCCGGTAGTTAACCCCTCGGAATAGCACTGGTGTGTACATGTATTGCATGCACATGCGTATATGTAGCACAGCCCTGCTTTCTCACTCTATCTCTCTCCTATTATAACCCTCCGTGTAAATTGGATAAAGGGTGTGTCCTTTGGGACATAACAAGCACTTACAATCTGAGGAATTCGTTTTTTAGTGTTTCTCTGATAACGCCCCTTTAAGGATTGGAAGGGGAGAAAGTCCCTTAAATTGTGCTTAAATGATTCAGGAAGCCACTGATGTCAAAAAGTGAGCTTTTCTTTCCACTTGGCATTTCTGCAACAAACTCACGTCTTGACAACCCAGATGGTGTTGAGGATTCAAGGTTTAAAATGATCAAGCCTATGGTATGAGTACCAAGGATTGAGCAGTGGTTGGAAAAATTCCTTGAGAATTGTGAGTGTATGTGTGCGTGCGTAAATAAATATTGCCAGGGTTCTAGAGCCGGATGAATAACAAGGCGTTTCAAGGTCGCACTTGCTTCTACAATAATCAAGTATTTCTCAAACAATTTCAGATGCTCTCATTGTTAAGGCGAAATATAAATGATCATGCAGCAATAGTTCAAAAATGATCTTGATCAAGTGGTTTGCTGTCCTTTTGGCCAGTATCTTGTCATACCCATGAATTCCGGCTCGGAAAACTAGAACCGGCCCGATCGTTTGGGGTCTTCACTGGATAATCTTATACAAAAGAGGAAGGAACGAAAGGCGAGTTCAAGTGAAATACACTAAAGTTGTGTTATATTTTACTGATCATTAACTATGGGTCAATTCCAACTTTCCAAGTTCTTCATCTTTGAACATTAGTGGATTTCGTAGGGGTTGGGGAGGGCCAACTCTGGTTTGTCGTAACCCAACTCCTCAGGGGTGGAAATTCCAAGCTCGTCCAATGTTGGCCGAATTTCCTAAAACAAGAATGTGCCATAGAGGAAAAGGAATTTCAGAATTGGATTCTTGGCTCATGAAGCCCAATTCTCTTGAATAATGTACCTGGAGCATGTAGGGCCAAATCTCGTCTTGCTTCGAGCCACACTTGAACTTGACCACCTCTAAGAATCTGGTGGTGAGGGAATAATCATTCACTCGGCGACAAGCTCGAAGCGCAGCCGCCACAATGGTGGGCTCAGGAACGAGATCCATTCGGGCTAAATCTTGCATAGCCTTTCGGATTTCCCAGCCGTCAATGTCCTTGCGGTTGAAGAAGGCTTCATAACGAGCATCAAACTCGGCGTCGGTTTCTTGAACCTTGGAACTCATAAAGCGAATACCTATTTGAATGAAAAAGAATGGCACCGATGAAATAATATTTTTTTTTTGAAACGCACATACATCAACGCAAACAGGTCTTGTTCTCTTAATTTTACAAGGATGCTTTTGTAGGTAAATCATAAATTTTCACGATTGGAATATCCCACATCGTCGCATGAATGCCAAAAGCTTAGGGTTAGAAAGTGAGATGAATAGGATGTGATTACGTCATACACTCTTAGCAATGGCCATTAATAGAGAATCTTTCGATGATCTCTCAACTACTTGGAGAGAAGGAAGAAATTTGAAGATCTTCTTCCAGAAATAGTCAATGTCACTTGATCGTGAGAAGCCACCTTAGACAGGGAATCTTGAAGACTAGGAGAGCATTATTCAGAGACCGGCGACAAGGGCCTCGAAGTAGATTCCGCTTCTTTCTTATTTTCTTACTTGCTTTCTATGTTCGACCTGCCACAAGCTCGCCAAATTAGACGCTGACTCGACAGGAGGCTTTAGGGAAAAATGGTTGTATAATACGCGAGTGCACGATTGGAAGACGGAACTAAAGAGCTCAAGCGGCGTCCGAATATTTTGATATGTGAAGATTAGGCTTGTCTTTTGTCTAATCCAACGGGCTCCACTAAGCACGCTCATGCTCTTGGGAAAACATTCAGTAGAATTGATGTATCATTATTCATGCCATTTTATCTCAACATTGAGATTGAAGAGTTGTTGGGGATCTTTACCATTTTAATACTCCTCCTTCCCCACCAACTAGTGAGTACCTCTGATAGTGACGCTACCATCATTGAATAGCCGACAGCCTTCACCTTGTTGCTTCTCTTGGAGAGCAACAATACACATAGCGACTCGCCAGTGGCTTGTCGCTCCATCTGTCAGACTGCCTGGCCTCCATCAACCAAGCGAAGAGCCTGAGCTGTAACAATCGACGAGAAAACGGGGCCTTCTGCCGGAGCAAGTTGCGCTCTCCAGGACCAACCGCACACTCACGTCCTTATCTCTCTCTGCCTCTCTCCTTGCTCGTCATACCGCGGGAAGGACTTTTTTCTCTTTGACTCAAGCTAGTGGGGCCATGGTTTTGGCTGAATTCTATTACTTTAGAGCTTCTCGAGGTAACTTGGAATGCACATGTATAAGGTGGCGTGACGAAAAGTTGGAAGATTTAACGTTTAAAATCGAGGAGAAAAAAAACCGATTTGGTGTTCGAAGATGACTCTCGAGTCTTTTAAGTTATCAACAACCAGTTTCATGGTGGAAGTCACTACGTACAAGAAGACTGGAACCGTGCCATGAGGAAGTGAACACATAACGTCAAGTCACTTTGTGCTGAACAATTACCCTTGTTCCATCCCGATAAGATACTCACTCGGGCAATATGTTCAATTCAAGTCAACATCCATATGCGAATAACCAGGATTGCCATCCCGAGCCGAATCAGCTTCAAGCTAACTACAATGGGATCAATCAAAATTTTCCCAATGAGCTATATGCATCGATCTCACAAGGATTCAACTCAATGACAAACCGGTGGCACCAAAATGAATCTCCAAGCATGCCCATGAAACAGGAGATTCGAGATCTTTACGGAACCCAAGTGACAAAAGATTTCAATTCAGATTGCTTTCAACTTCAAGGGCACCAGAAATGGACCTCGAGTCTATTTGGTCGATTGCCATCCAACACCTACGCTTCAAGTTGGAGCCAACAGTCACACCAACAGGAGCAAGATCAGCCTCAAGATCAGCCTCAACTTCACACTCACTATTCTCAACAGAAGCATCCCCAATGGAACAGCAAGCTCAACAAGAGTCTCCCTCTGAACAATGATCCGACCTCTACACCTTTATCGTCCATTTCCTCCTCATCGATGACATCGTCTAGCAACCGTGGAGAGATCTCTGTCCCTTCCTTCAATGACGAAAACATAATCTCAAGTGAAGATCTTTTCAAATCTACAAAGCTGGATAGGCCAGATCTGATTGGTCTACCATCGTCAACTGGTTTACATAATGCTTTGAAAGACCATAGATCTAAACCGAGTAGGGACTCCTCGGAATCAAACCCGTCTTCCTCGCCAAGGATATCTTCGCCAAAGACGCAAGCAATTTATTCTTCTGAAATCGATTCAGACTCTCTTGGATCAGAACTGCATTTCTCCAAGGCTAATTTGGCCTTGGCCACGGTTCCAGGCATGGACTTCAACCCAGAGTCCAGGGTCTTTTCTCAAGACGAGCTCAGACCTCAACCCATCATTCGCAAACGGAAAAAGGTGAGAAGGCAATCCGACATACTCAATTGAGATAAGATTACAATCGGCTAGGGACCTGTTAATATATTACTAGCCATCTCTCTGGGTTAGTTTTCACGTTATTTTTTCTTCAAGAAACATTTTATTCTTGATTATCATTAATATTCTTTCAGCATTTCGTGTCCGATGAAAATAAGGATGATAAGTATTGGTCACGTCGGATCAAAAACAACATCGCGGCCAGACGTTCCCGAGAAGCTCGGAGGCTCAAAGAAAATCAGATAGCATTACGAGCAGCGTTCTTGGAAAGCGAGAACAAGAACCTTCGTCAAAAATTTCAAGTCGCTTTACACGATAATTTTGAAATCGAAAAAGAAGTCAGTGACTTGACGGACCAATTAAAGAAGTTTGAAACATAACTTGTTGAAGCATTGTTGCAGTCCTTGGAAATTGATTCATGTCACTCTCTGGTTGTTGTCTATACTTGATTGTTGAATTTGTGTAAAGATTAAAGATGTTTGTCCAATTCGTCCAATATATCAACCAATCGAACAATGAAAAACAAGCTAGTGTAGTACACTCCTTCGATTAAAATACAAAATCGATATATTGCCTCTACGTATTTCAAACGAGAGAGAGAGAAAAAAAAGAGAATATTGCTTTCTTTTCAGAGGGAGTGGAATCAAAATGTCAGGCTAAGGGACGATACAATTCATTCAGAAAGTTTCGTTACAGATCGGGGACATTCATGGATATATTTAGAATAATCATTTTAAGAGGAACAAATGTTTATTCCCTCGCACTAATGAATCCTCCGTCAACATCGCTGGGATCCTCATAACTTGGGTTAAGCAGGATGTAATCAAAAATGTTCTGTAATGAAACGCCTAGAGAGTAGATAAGCCAAAGGATGTATGTACAAATCACCCAATTGGTAATGAGTCTCATCACCATTGTAAGAGGCTCTTTCGGTCAAAATATAAAGCTAGACATTGATTGAAACTATCGACTTCAAATTCAAAAGTAACACTAAGCGACCCTGAAGAAAGTCCGTTACAGTTCCATTTGCTTTCTCTGACCCAGGCTGAACAATTCCCGAAATGGTATTGTTGCATAAATATTAGTTTTTTGGTACCAATACGCAACATTTTACGTATCCTTCTTAAAGACCGGAAGTTGTACGTCAATTAGAAGAGAGAATAGAGACGGTTCGAGTTTAAGACGGGAGACGAGACGTCGTCGATTATTTGATCATTTGAGAACGGGCGGAATAAATTATTCCTATTGTACTCCAATGTTCGGTAACTCCAACAATGAAGCCAACTTTGGTGGTAAGCTAAGCCATCATCGGCCTTGGTACAGGCTCAAGTTTTTTCCAACTTACGCATATGAAATGAGAGCAGCAAAGCTTCGATTGAGACCTGCAAGAGCAGAGTAGGAACTTCGAAGGCACTTTCGGAGATTCGTACTTGACAAGAGAATTTCACTTTTAATCGTCAAACATTGGTCTGAGCTCGACGGACCTTGCTGACAACGAAATTTAAAATAAAATCCAGAAAGCGCCTTTCCATTGAAAGCATTCTCAGCTTCCGATAATCTTGGCAGCTAGGTATGGCATTGAATAGAAGCAAGGTGTTTGAAATTGAAAAGATCTAAACTGCCAGGACTTGGTTGCTTATTAGAAAGCCTTTTCAACGTCAGCTTGTATTCGTTAGATGTCGATTACCCTAGGACCCGTCTGAAGAACAAAAGTGAGCGCGCTCCTTACATTCTTTCCAACAGGTTTTGATAGCTGCATGCATGAACACCGAAAAATAGACAAAGTAAATGGCTACTGACAATGCAAAGAGAATATAAAAATGAAAAGGATGACAAGAATGAATAGTTGACATTATGCGGATTAATGCCTGGGATAAAATTCAACCTCATCATGAATAATCCCGAAGCAATCTCCCCGAGGAAGAGACTCTTGAACCAATTTCAAACCTATGCCAAAGCACAACCAAGTAGCATTGTTTCAAGGGTCCTCCCTAAACGCAAGGCGGCATCATTAGGAGTGGCATGGGTTGATTATTCCTGATGTTCCGAAGTCAGAGAGCACAGGTCGATAGCTGTGTCCTAAATGAAGGTCATCCACATTGAAGGAGATGGACACTCGGCGTCAAAAGTGTCATTGTCGAAACTGAGATTGAACTAGTTCGTTACAAAAAAGGCGCTTGTATGACTTCATAGACACCCATGGGCGAATCGGCGACCTTGGTAATACGGGTCAGAAGTTCAGAAATATCGAGAGTCAGGCTTTAAAAACAGGATCCTCTAAATTATACAAAGCTGGAATTAAGGTACCCCTACAACTTTTTCTTAAAAAATAAATGTCATTCATTGTAAGACTCTTTTTCGAATTACAATTTTGCTCGATGTAACCTCGTTTGAAAGAGCAAAAATTCAATGCACATACGCAAAAGACGCATACCGTCTGTCCTACTCACGGTGGTAGAAAATCCTAGCTTAGTGCTTAGTTCGATGGGCTCGCCAAAGACAGATATCTGCATTAATCTGCGCCGAGAGGTCATAGGATCAATTTAAGATAAAGCTGGACAATCTGGGCAATCCAAACAACTTTTTCACGAATAAAATGTCATGCAGTGGTTCTATGTTCCCGCTGCATTCGAATTTTCTATTGGTCCGTGTCTTTCAGCGAGTCAAAAAACTGAGTAATCCTATAATGAAGTACAAAAAAGGTCAAAAAAAGGATATAGGGTTATCCCTGATTGAAGGAATCTTCGTTCTTAAGTGTGCATGATTGGTATACTTGTGCTCACCTGATGACACGTTTCAATGCACTTGATGGGCAATATTTGCCAACAGTGATCAAGCTATTGATTGCTTCAATAATTTGAATTTGAAATGCTTTCTTAATCGTTCAACGCTTAAGTAACTGAGCCCAGTTTTTCAAAGCCAAGGAGTGGATCTTAGATTGAGAAAAGGCCGTACTATTCTACATACGTTGGATCTTTCCTCGATCTAAGATTCACTCCTTGGCTTTAAAAAACTGGGCTCTGGTTCGAGACCATGCGATTCAAATCAGGTCTTGCTTTTTGTTTTGTCTTGTTAAATGTATCTCGTCGAATTCTTCGGCTCAATGTTTAAACGTCTTTGATGAAGTCCTGACGCGAAAGTTTTGTAGTTTCACTTTCCGATAAAATTGATAGCTAATAATTTTCTTTGTATGAACTAGTTTTCAAATACGTATGTAAAATGTAAAGAGATCATCAGACGTCTTATTTGAAGACAGCTCTTGTGAAAATAAAATGGTGTTTGTGCCACAAATAGCGGCAATTCTGTAGTGGAAGTAAAACCTTCTGAAATAGACGAAGTAGTGCTAGCTCATTGTATCAAAGAGTAGAAGTGTTTGCACGGCAATTTTGCAAAACTGAGGTTTGTGACTTCTCTTTGATCAAGGTTTTCTTGCGTTTTCATCGAATAATGAACTGAATAACAACCACATTGTTCGTGCTGGGTTTCATCAAAACTCGACGATTTCGAGCTGGGCTGACCTAGAGCCCAAACCCAGCTCGAGGTGGTTTGGGCCAAATGCGTTTCAGCAGTCCGATCTGGGTTGAGCCCTGGGCTAGCCCAGACGTCAAAATGATGTCGAGTTTCGAGCTGGGTACCAGCCCATTACACCTCTAGTAGAAACGTAGATCTCTTCAATTAACGGTAGGTCACTTTTATATCATTTACATGCAAAGTCGATCGTTTCAAAGTTATGTTGTCAAAAGCTTAGGCAGCTGACCAAGAGCAGGGGGAAAATTCAAATTTTATGTAGTGTTTACTACATAACTTTGAACATGTCTCCTGAGTTCCCTAAGCATAGGTTTAGGCTCAAACTTGGCTGAGTTCATCTTTTCCACGAGATTTTGTGGTCGTATGAAGCGCTTATTTGGAATAAGATGAGCGGTTTAGGAGATACAATATTTTTGCTTCCGTTTGCAGTCTATATCTCTAGATGTCCGTGTCCAACCCAAGCACCTCATAGCCAAAAAAGTATGATGCTAGTCTCAATACCAATTCGTACTAACAAGATGGAAGAAAAGCCAAAGGGCTATGACGCGCTAAGGAACCATGAGCCCGTCTCCTCTCGTTTCCCAAGAGTTGCTACTTGTCCCATGCATTGCTACATGTCAAAGCTGATGCTCCATCTCCATCTTAGAATATCGATTTTGAAAAATTTCCTCCCGGTGAGTGTGCGTTTTCTTCGTTGTGAGGCCTTGATGAGAATGTATGGACCTCCGATGGGCCCTGAGCAGTTTCACAGGAGCGCTGACGAAATAGATCTAACTGATTTTTTGTGTGCTTTCAACAAGTTCTCCCATCAACCTATCACGCTCTTGATTAAATTAGACATGGACCAAGGATGATGAAATACGCCGAGAAGGCCGTAGCACTCTTCTGACTCACTTATCAAACATCTGGCAAAATAAGGATATGGAGACGGCAAGTGATCACCTTGCCCAATAATTGAAAAATTCAAACGACATTACGCTACGTTATGTATGATCGATATTTTGGCTCCAATTAAAGGAAATGAAATCTAAAACTCGCTACCTCGCATTCTTATTGATATCAGGCTTTATGTAACCCATTTCTATGAGCAACCCATCAAAAGTACGCTCTTTGAACGCTAGATAGTTGTATAAACTAGTTGTTTTGACGTTATTTCTGAGTGTTTTGTCACTCTAATGATGTGAATTAGGAATTACTTCTTGTTAGCATCACTATAATGATGTGAATTAGGAATTATTTCTTGTTAGCATCACTATCACCGATGAATATCTGGCTGAAGTGGATTATTATGGTCACAATGGCGTGTCTGCATGGACAAATCAACAAATACTTGAATGTTCCTACGATATTTGAAGTCGAAGGGGACCTAACAAATTCTAAACACGTCACGCATTATCTTTCAATAAAGTTTTGAAACAGAAGTCCATCAAAATGAAGGTTTGTCATTGGGATAACAACTGACCTTCCGAACAGCGAGAAGTAGCTTATTTCATTAAACCGAACACTTCCCACTGATCCTCATTTCTTGAAAAGGTTACCAAAAGTGCCCAGCACTTCAATAGGACTCGGCTCTCACCGTTATTACTATGTCGTCCTAAAACGTAAATAACGGCAAAATTTTGCTTGAGCAAGCTCATCCCATTACACCACTGCCTAGGATGGCACCGTGTACTCGCATTTCAACCTTTCTCCTTTTCGTTTCTAGACTTCCATTCATGTCGACAAGAACACCCATAGCCCACCCCCGTTCTCCACCTTATCCATGGATGGCTTTGGTCAATTGAGCCCACCAAACATGGGGCGGGACCCCGACGGTATTGAGCAGTTAGATTTCCGGCTGAACTTCCCATGGCCCGCTGTCAGCTGACTTCATACGATTTCGGTATGTATCGTATATGCCACGGTCACAGCTGACAAGGGGCGGGCCGGGGGGACCATAACACGTGGCCGACCTTACCTGCGGCGGTTTGCATTTGGGGTCGGACCCCTCGGATGAGGGCATTTCGAGTCCAGAGAGCCATCTTCATGGATGAGGACGCCATGTTGTTGATCAGTCGAGCACGAGCACCACAATAAGACAGCCTACGAGGGACGTCTCTTGGATGGCTCAGTGGGTCGGTGGGTCGGTGGGTGCTTCAGATGGATAGCTGCTGGCATGGATGCCTCCAGTCTGGCGGCTAACACTCGAAGAGCCAGAACAACTTGGAACACAATCAGCAGTAGTCAGCGTAGAAAGCAGAAGCAGTACATCGAGCTATATGCCCACTCAGCGTGACCATTAATTCAGACCTGTGGGAAAGGAGCCGTCGGATTAGGGGCAATATGAAGGATGTGGTCAATAGTTTCAAGTCTTTTTCCGATATTTATCCGTAAAATTGTTATTGTGGACGTTATTCTATTTTATTGACTTTTCATTCATCCCAAAGCTGTTCTGAGAAAACCAACTTAAAGGCTAAAACATGCCGCGCTGATAGTCAGCTGACAATCATGGACAAGGCCCTGATCATGGAGTTGCTTTCGGTGAAACAATGGGATTTTCAGACTAGGCTTTCTCGGAAGGCATTTGTCGTTCCTCAATTAAAGGAACGAATTACAGTTACAGTTACTTTGGTCAAAAATAGTAATTCGTTACACAACCGTTACTCGAAATAAAAATGTAATGGCGTGACTCGTTACAATTACTTTTATTCAAATTTTAGATTACCAATATTTTATGGGTTTTGCCCAATCAACACCACTTTTCTCTAAAAAAAATTGTGTTTTTGGCACCATTTTTAGTTAAATAGCCTTGGCATTATAATGCCTTGAAGAGTCCAGACCAGCTGGGACACTGGATGGGATTATGATTGTTGAAGGTTTGTGAAACAATGTCGCAATAGTCATGATGGAAAACCAGTACTGGACATTGTGAAGTCGGTAAAGCTTCCCTGTGAGAAGTCTTTGCCTTAAGTTGTGGAAATAGAAATTTGATGCATCTTAGTCAAGATAAGGACAGATTTTCCTTTCTTGACAATTGCACTGAATCAGCTCTTCAGTCCAACGGAATTTGATTGACAAGATGTAAACAATAAAGTAGCAAAAACAATTTCAGATTAAAAAACCAAGGTCACCCTCAGCGTAGTTAAGAACCACTACTACACTAATGCCAGCGCTGCCAATAGGGACGCCAATACGCCAAATTTATCAGAGGGATAAGATCTTGGCCATGATTTCATGACCCTGTCCGGACCTGAACCGATCCACTGTTAACAAAATTATTAATCGTTTTCCCCTAATTCTCAACTAACATCAAAAACCTGGCCCATCATGGCAATACCTTTCGGTCCCGAACTGATGGCTGAAAAGTTGTTAATTTGAGCCTCCCTGATTCTGGAGGTAAAACCGTCAGCCAACCTTCAAGTTCAAAACAAGAGCGGATGTGTAGGTGACTCTCTCTGTTTCTCTCTGTCTCTCTCGGCCGTCAGTCTCGTTCATGTAGCTTGGTTCAGAAAAAAGTTTGGGTTGCCCAGTTTGATTGATCCATTTATCCGCACATCCGGATATTGATCGGATTGATGGCCTCGTTTAACCGAGATGCTCGCGCTCTGTTCTTGGATCGGAAACTGTCGCGATTTGGCGGCTCCTTGGCTCTGGTCACGCGATTGGCCCGCCGATTGTTCCAGAAATGTCCCGAGCTATGGCAGGCCTTGGAGCAGGACCACCTGGAGCGCACCCCCCCGGCCGAGCGCGTGTACGTGGCCCAGCAATTTATCCAGCGCACCATCCTGTCCATCTTGGACGGGAGCGCCCCGTTGGGCGACGCTTCGACCAGCCTGGGCTTGCCCACCAAATTGGAATCCTACTTGTCCTTCATGGACTTGGCTTGGGTCACGCTCAAGAGTGACGATGAGCTCCGTGGGTCCGGTCCGTCGAGCGGCGGGCCGCGAATCCAATGGCACGTCTTTGTCCTGCGAGACCATGCGGTGAGTCCAGCCTAGATATACAAATAGATGGGATCCATATTACATCCCGATCCCGATGATGATGCCCTTCATGAAACACGTCATGAAACAGCAATTGACAGGCTCATTGATCGCATTAGAACTGTAGTATTGATGGCCCCTTAGGCGTAAGTTCCGACCCATATTGATTTGGTGGTTGTTTAAACGTGCCATGAAAGTTGCCACAAGGAGGGCAAAATTTTAAACGAAAAATGCAGATTTTTTGTGTTTTCGTGGTTTACTTTTTAAGTGGAATCATAAGCCAAATAATGAAAGAGCAAAAAATTGCAAGCAGCCACATTACACATGTACGTGAAAAAGGGTACACGTGCCTTCTTTTGGAGCACTCAATTATATTGCATCATTACTGCGATTTTTATCATGCGCCTGGAATGGAAGCCAAAACGCAAAGGGGAAAGTGCGCTAGGTTTAAAAAGCCACCTTCCAACACCCCCAAGTAAGCCACAGCAAAAATCACAAAACCAGAGTACTTTGTGACCTGAGGTTGACAATTTACACTTTCAAAGATTTGGTGATTCTATTATATTCGTACCGCCAATGGAGAAAAAAAGGTCATGGGGGGGGCCGTTTGAGTAGTCTTAAGAGGGTGGGACTAGTGAAACTCGTAACGCGTTCTTGCTTTTTTTTAGCACTCTATGGCCTTAATCATGAGTATTATATTGTGGAATCAAAACTTAGGCGGGCGCTTATGTTCACATTTCATTTAAAAAAATCCATTATTTGCCTGACCATTTTCTGTGCTTCCAGTACTTAACCATACAAAACTCGTTAAATCGACGGAACTAAGTACTGAAATGAGTTGAGTTTTGCCGCTTGAGATAGTACGAGGCAGAGACGAGCTTCAAACTGGAAATTTGGTGGGGATTTGGCTGGTGGGCAAGTAATTGATATTTTTTGAGTGAAATATGTGCCAGATGTCTATGTGTTGATTCACATCGATATAACGTTCTCTTCATATGCCGTTGGTGTTATGAAAGTAACCTATAAATTAGCCTCAAAGTGTCGCCCTGATTTTCTTCTTACGTCAAACACGAATTTCCTCGTGGCTCAAACCTAACTTCTTGTGTTACGCCATCAACCACTGAAAATTTCCAGTGGTCTATGGTTACGCTGAGATCGGCTGAAACTAATGTCTACCAAGTTTAATCCCATCAGTTCTCATTAGCCATGATGATGGAAAAAAATCCATCAAGAGTATTAGATCATGTGTACTTATTGTCAGTCTAGGGAAACGACCTGATGAGGAATGTTACAAAAAATGGTCCTCGGATGTAAAATTAAAGAACAGTTCCACGCATAATTAACGCCGAGTAATAAGTAGCAAATGGGGAAGTATCAGTCTTTCATTCAAAAATGACCCACGAGCTTGCCGCTAACAGTCGATCGATATTTGCGTTACTCCTTGTTTCCATACTGGTCTGATCGTTCTGTTTTCAGCCTCCGGTGGAGTTCTTGTTCCACAAAATGCGGCGACGTCTCAAGCAAAAATTGCCCGAATCGCGTTTATCCTCCGTTCAGGTGGACCAGGACTTTGGTGAGGGTCAAGCAGAACCGCGTAGGATCTTCTTTCGTGTCACCTCCGTGAAAAAGACCAGGTCCCTGAAGAAGGATGAAGAGCATCTGCTTAAGAAACCGGCTATTTTCTTCGCCTACTACCCTAGCGAGCCCTATTTCTATTGTGATAAACCCATTTTCGACGAATTCCTCGGCGAGGTTGGTATTACTGAACTAGATATTGAAAAATGCCGCATTCATAACCCTGTCCTAATTCATGTCCTTTGATTTAGGCTTTGAGTGAATGTTTATTTAGTTCAGGCTTCGATCCTTTGCCGTTGTCCGGTCCTCATTTGGACAGTCTGCGCCAGCTTCGACTTCATCGTGATGGAAAATTACCACCCGTTAATGTTGGCCGGCGACCGTTATACAACGCGCCCAATCCCTTCAATATTTTGGCGACTGAGCCGAATGAAACCGAAGAGGAATTAGAATTTGCCTCCACCTCGTTGCCTGCGTTGAGTCGATTGACCTTGAAAGGCTCGTCCAAGTTTACAGTAAGTGTCTGATCTTGACCATTACTAAAGAAGGTGATTAGAACCATAAATGTGTATTATATGTTCAATTCTACATTAAGGTCACTTTCCGTTTTAAATCAGCGACGTCATTTTCAGAATTTATTGCAGTCCACGGTTTAATAAGCTATTTCCTGAAAAAACGGCTTGCTTTAACAGGTCAAATACGCTAATCTAGATATCAATAATCTATGTTGCTGAATAAAAGTTGCGTATCACACCATTTCAAAACTACTGCCTTTTTCATTTTTTTTTTTTGCAATTGTTACTTTTGAAATAGTGATCAAGTATAAACTTCTTACTAAACAAGCAGTACATAGTTATTCCTGAGTGGCTGCCGAGAGCCAGTGTTTGTTGTAGGGGAGCGTAACACCTAGGACAATCATCTTGAGCGCTTCAATGTTCACATACTACATCTTACCGAAACTTTTATTGACATGTTAGTAGTGAATGGGAGGGGGATAGCTGGTCCTGGCACAGCTAGATCGGCCTGGCGCCTGCCTTACTATTTGTTCGGTCTCACACTCGTCTTGGTCGTAGTTTCAATTCCACAGGAAAAATGTGAGACATAAAGAGATGAAGTGCAACCTGCCTTTTTTTGCAAATTGCAATCCAGTGATGCACTGATTGGTGACTGTTTGTTTTATGGGGTCAGAGAGTGCTACTAGACTTGACCCGAAAAAACGATCTCAGTTGTAGTGGATAGGAAGTTTGTATCGGAGGCAGATTGGTTACATCATTAGCATTTGATAATAATGTTGACAATAATCTATGTGAAACACTGTAAAAGATACTTTTCATAAATGTTTAAATATTCAATGATAAGGAAACACGAATAGGTTTTAATCCGTTGAATGATACGATTGATGTATTAATAACAAGTGCGGTATCATTTTACAGGAGAGCAAAGCCATTCAGGACTTCCACAACGGTCGTTTACCACTACAGATGAAGAATTTGGACTTTGAAATGGTAGCAAGTGGTCCGGACGTGCTTAAAGGCCTGAACACCATGATCAACAGTTGTAGGGTCTCATATTTTGGCCCACTCCTTCCTAAATGGGTCCAAGAGGTCGGAAATCGCGGCCGAAATGTCATCCACATCAATGAAAAAGAAAACGGCGACACTGGCAATTCAACAGCGACCCAAAACTCTAAAAAATGAGCATGATTTAGGGAAGACTCAAATTGGAGACAAGAATTGCCATAAGTTTGACGCAAGGAAGTTAACGTTTCCTATTCTATTGGTGCAATAACAATCTCATTTCTAATGTGAATACTTACCGCGTTTTTTTTAAAGTTCAAGTCCCACACTTACGACAAAGCCCGATCGCTTTCGTACCCGCAATCCGAAAGTCGCGATTGAAGATTGTGTAAACAACCGGATTAATCATGGAGTTGGCATAGGACAACCATTGGAATACTGTCGATAACGTGCTCAAAGCGGATGTGAATTCGCAAAACTGAGGAAAGCATCAAAGATGAAATAATCGTGTATCGCTACGTTGAAGTCATCTTCAGTTACCTCGAGAGGTAAACAGATGGGTAGAACAGAAAACAAAACCCAAAAGGGCAGCCAGCAAATCAAGAATGCTACAACTAGCACCCCCATTTGAACTAGCACTTTCCGCTCCCTTTGTGCGATGATTTTTGAGTTGCACGTGCTCTGCATTGAGATCTTGTTGCCTCGATTAAACCTAAGAACAGAAAGAAATAAACCCAAACATCCAATGTACAGATTAGATATCTCACGGGAGATTTTGATCACTCCTGGCGTGGTCTTGGTTATTGTCATCTTGGGAGAGCTGAATGGAGCTTGTCGCTGTTGAATTGTTCCCGTGAATCATGGTTGCAGGAAGGCTCAACTGAAACGTCATGAACACAGATTAATGTTCCGTCCAATTGGGGAGGAATTGGGCGGAAATTGGGCTCAATCAATAGATAATACCGTATTCCCGATGCGTTGAAGTGTGTTCCTGAATGACATGATGGGCGTGACAATTTCAAAATCCCCTCTACTGCCCACGGTCTCCATTTCGAATCCTTGCCTCATTCGACTCTTTTTCTGTTTCATCTTCTTGCGTAACTCGAAGAATATCTTTCCGTAGGCCAGAATGAGAATTGTGAGAGGAATGTAAAACGCGCCTAGTGCAGAATAAATCAAGAACCAAGGTTTTTGGGTGTGTCTACAGTAATCATAGTCAATGGACTCCTCAGGAAACACGATTGGTGGCACACACAATGACAGGCTAAGTATCCAGACGATGACGAGACCAATCAGTGCTGATACCCATGAAAGGTTCATGTATTTTATGGGGAAAACCACCGCCTGTAATATAAATTTGGACAGCCTTGGACATGTGAGCTCAAGAAAGTTCAATTGAAGATTTCACAACCCTGCAAATCATACCAGGAAGTGAATTTTAACTTGTTTTTTTTCCTCTTTGTTAGGATATTGATCGCATTACCTTGTGTCTTGATTTTATTCAAGCCAAGACTAATGCAAACATCCAGACAGACATAATTGATTTTGAGGTTTTCCATCATCGAGCGACATAAGAGGGTCCCTCTCCAATGCAGGAACTAGTTTAGCATCTTGAGGGTCAGATCTAATATTTGGCCGGTCTGTTTCTTTAAAGGAATATGTTGTTCATTGAGGTTGTTAATATATAATAAGAAAGAGGTTTTTGAAAAGAGCTCAGATGTCCTACTCCTCTTGTACCTTCTCCTCATAGGTTTACTCACCCTCCACGAAAGATGAATTTTGTCCAGAATCGGGATTTTTAAGGTTAGTCAAAAATTTGAAAGATCTAGTATTCCTTCAAACGATAATCAGCCCGTAATAGGGCTTTATTTGAACCTGCATCACCTGATTTCCAAAAAGGACAACACAGAGATCAAGGTTTGAGAAAAGCTAGGTATTGAAAAGATGTCTCGTTCATTTACTTGACAGAAATTTGGCTTCGACCAGGCGTGTTAGATGAAGAGATCTAGACTTGGTTGGTTTCAATTTAGTTTAAAGCGATAGAGTACGCCCTGACAATCCCATTTTTCACTTGGAAGTGGAGCCCGGTAAAGAAAACAGTTGGACTTCGTTGTTCTAACTAGCCTGGATTCTCGAAGGCTTGAAGGTGCTCTCAAGACTCAAGTTAAGTCTCTGAGGTCACTACAATTGACCCTAAAACATGGGTTGGGACAAAGTTCATGAATGCTTTTGAAAAACGTACAGTATCAGATATCTTTTGTACCTTCGCTTAATTCTGTACAGTCCCAACCTTTCTAGCCTCTCCCAATACGAGAGCTCTGCTGGATATGCTCAACGTACTTTCCATTATTTTGGAAGACTACCCAATCCTTCTTGGAAGAAACTTGCTCAATACTTTTACAGAATATTTTTTATAGAAAAAAGAGGATCAAGAACCTGTGAGGATCTCATCAAGAACTGAAATGTTACACCATGAGGGCCAGGAGGAGTTTTTCCTTGTATAGGATTTCATTTTGTTTCAAAATATGAACCTGATCTTGAAACTTGTGTTGTATCGACTTCAGTTCCAGAAAAAGCATATGTATTCAGCTTAGAGTGTAGCTGATCTTCGTTACATATATGCATTTTTGGGAAAAATGAATGCAAAAACTGACAATATATTTGAAATCCAAGTTTTCGTTGGTTAAACTACCAAAGCACTTAAAGAGCCATTATGAGTTCCCATCATTTTCCCCCATTCATAACTTATTTTCATGTTTTCGCAACTTGTTTTGGCTGAGTTTCATAACAAAGACAAACTATTTTGACGGAAATCATGAACTAAATTTTCTGAGCGCTGCTGATAAAAATTGAACGCTTTTAAACTCTTTGAGAAATATATATTATGTCTATAACAAACAATCATAGAAAAGACAATCATGAACATCAAGATAATCAACAAAACAACCAAATTTTTATTCATAAACAGGAAAATAAGAGACAAACCTGCTCAAAAACCCATTTGAACCAAAAGAAGAACGGGTCAATTTACGTATCGTTCTGCAATGAAACTTGTAATTGCAGAATAGGCAAGAATAGGTTGAAAAGGCGGTAAATGACTAATAAGCTTATTCGGTAACCAAGAATTAACACCCAGCAATTTTGTTTTCATTCATCCATTTGAAGAGCAACAACCACTTATTAACGATTAAATTGATAGGTTAACCATGAATTCACACCCCAATGTAACATCCTAACATTTGAAAAAATATGATCATAACAAAAATTTCCTCGTGTTTTCGTAATGTTTGGTTGCATTGAGTACAGAATAGCGTTGAGTTGAAGTATGAACATGAAGGATTGATCATTGACCCGCACTGGCAAATAACGGTTCAGTCTTAAGATGAAAAATACCGCTGATGTACAGTGCTATATCAAATGAAATTGCGTGGTTCGTATTGGACTTACCGCTAGGCGATCGATGGCTATGATGACAAGAGTCCAAATAGAAGCGGTGCTAGCCAAAGTGTCGCTTACTACCCACAATGCACAGACCCAATTGCCATGTTTCCACTTTTGATCAGTTTCATGGTAATCAATGTTTAGAGGCATCACAATCACACCCACCATTAAATCCGTAACGGCTGTTAAGCAAGTGAGTGATCCATTGCTTTCTGTGTTGCACTTGCTCTCAGAAGTCCATTAATATGGATAGTACTCTCAAAGTGGGCCTTTACCGGTTTATCAAAGTTATCGTTGGTCTTGGCTGTACCAAAGATGAAAGACAGAAATTAATGTGAAGGATGTGTGTGCAAACGTTACGAAACTGAGAAACAATGGATCACCTAATGACAATATGAACAGGTTTGAGCGCACTCTGCGAATAGGAGGGTGAAACAAAAACGTAGAGAGAACCCAAATGTTTCCCAGAATGGTGAATGAAGTAACTAAACACTGGGAAAAGGTTGTCCACGACATTTCAAGTACGGCCTGTCAAGGCAGCACTGTTTTTGTCGATCAGTTTTAAAGTTTGGCAAAGTGATCTCCAAACGAGTTCCTCCTCACTCTATCGTACTCGTATTTGCAAGTTGCAAATGCAATTTCAGAAATGGACAACTTAAAAAAAATCTATTTAGCGACAATACGTCCAAAATACTACTCCATGTCTCTTGTATGGGGACGTTTAGGTAAGCTCTGGCAGGTTCGTTTGTTTGTTTGTACCAGTGTCAGTGATGCATGTTTCGGGCTTCAAACACGTTTTTGAGAAACTGACCCTTCTTTCATATTGCTATAGGAGAAAAGGTCAGCTTCGTTAACATCAGTTTGAAACGCCAATTTTGCATCATTGGTACTGGCAGCCAAGTGTGTTTGCTGGTACCAACGCTTGCCTAAATGTCCGAATATGTACTTGTATATTGAAGACACTCCACAATTCAATGAAACTCAACAATGAGCTACACATTTGAAGGGGAATATTGATCTCGTATATTCACTTCGAACGTGGTAAATCGGTGAAGAATGCCAAAGTCCTAACAGCAATTCTCAACGCGTGCACTGTCTGTTCCATGTCGAGTGGAACACTGAAGAGTTGATCCAAACGAACAGAGCTCGAGAAAAGACGGAAAAGGACGGACTCATAAAGCTCCGAGAGATATTGGAGCTAGGGCAGCCTAACGCTGAAGGAACAGTTGGAGTGAAATGAGGTGTTTATCTTTGTATCAAATCCAGATCTCTCACCACCATCATGAACTGACGTGATGAAAAACTCCGATCAAACATACCGAAATATATCTGGCAAATAATCAAATCCAAAGAGAAACGGATCTGGTTAGTTAATAGTTTCACGGAATAATGGTTTAAGAACGCTTTCAATATTTACTATCATACCCAATCATCACTTTTTGACGAGCCTAACTAAATTTAAGGGCAACGTAGAAAGATCACTCTCTTCTCTGAAAAAGATAGTAAGAAATTTATTGAAATTAGTTCAATACATATAAAAAAGAGGGCAATTACATTCTCCTCGAAAAACAATATGATCAATTGGAATATAATGTTTTCCAACATTGAATGGACCAAGAACTTCGATGATGCGTTTGATAGCCATATGCTTAGCTAATCCTCCACATCAGATTAGATTATTCTCGGACAGAGCTCTCTCGAGTTATCTCGTCACTTGATACCTGTTCCGTGACAGGTTGAAACGAAAAGCTTGATTGATATGTGTTGCTGTTGTTTCCACAAGCACCAATAACCAAGGTGTTCTTTTGTTCGGTCACCAATAAATAATGGAATGGCCTTAGCTAGTTAGCCTTTCCAAGAGGCCATAATTATCTTTAAATTTGGTCTCATGGAATTTCCACTGGACATTTCTCCATAAGTATGTTTGAACGGCTATTGTAAAAAATCTTCAATTATCATATTGTCATGTAATAAAGTACATGGTGTTTATAATTTTTGGTTTCGTGTTCGCTCAAAGATTAAGTCACTTATTGAGAGAAGAAACATGAAACAAATTTTGGGACAATAAATTTCTTTACTACCTCAAACTTGGATAGTAAGATAGTAAATTATTTAGACATCAAAAATGACGGCTCCAGCTCAATTCTCCTTCGCAGAATCAAAGGAAGAACATACAGTCTTAATTTGAGGCCAGTTCAAGATTTGACAAGACCATGATGACCTTCGCAGGAAATGCGGCCTGGAATCAGAAACAACTGCTCACTTGATTTGTAGATATCCATCCCTCATGGAAACAAGAGTTCAGCACTAGAGAGGAACTCGGGATGATACTTGACAACATTGAACCTAAGGAAAACGCACAATTTGCCAGAGGAGGAAATGTCTAGATGGATTGGTTAAACGGAAGCCAAAAAATTTGCTTCCCTATCATGAATGAAGCTCTTTATCCAATTGAGAACCTTGCCTTGGAACCCAATGTCATGAAGTCTATTCAACCAAAAAGGACATGATCTACTTTATCAAAGGCCTTGGCAAAATCAAGATAGGCCACATCAACTGACTTGTGTCTCTATAGTCCTTTAATGACCTGCTCTACAGGGTGTGGAAGCAAATCCCGGATTTTTTAGATGCAATTCATGGCTGACCTTGAGGTTTCAGAGAGATTATAATCAAGCTCCGAAATAATCAGCTGAATCTCAGCTTTGCTTTTTTGCGGGTTTGCTTTTTGGAGTCTCAAACAATGGGGGAGGAGTTGCTATGGTCGTTAAAAAATGAACTCTGAGATGACAACTCGGCAGCTTGCATACACTAGCAACGATGGGAAAAATTGATCGAATTTCTACCACTTTCTGCCACAAGCGGCAGAAAATGGCAGAACGTGGCAAAAAAATGGCATAAATTGTTGGAAGGTGGTCAAAAATGGCCGCCAGTGTTTAGAATGGCCAATCTTGATTCTAAAAAATGTCAAAGACAAGAAGGATCATATGGGTTGGATATTTTTTTCAAGCGTCCTTTGCTAAAAAGCATATTGATGTAGCATTGGCTGAAATGGAAAATGTTCCTCAAAGATTGATATTTATACTGTTTGATGGTTAATTGAATTGATAACAGTATCCATAAACCACTTGCAGTATCCAAGCCTAACCACAACAATTAGTTTTTTTTCAGTCATCAAAATGGGTATTGAGAACGATATAACTTTTTTAAATGCAATCGTCGTCATTTTGACTTTAAAAAGCTTAGATCAAATGGCATCCCTGACTCGAATCGATTGCGGTGGCAAAATTCAAACTCGACCACACTCCAATGACGTTTAGTGGTTGTTTCTCACATTCAATGCAAAATACCCATCCCAACGTGTCCAAACTACATACAGGTAGAATTAAAAATTAACGGAGGTGATCGTAAATACGAGAAAAAGATGATTTAGAATGATACAAAGAATTCTATTTTTTGCCATTTTTGGCCACTTATTTTGGACCAATTTCTGCCAGTTGGTAGAAAATGGCTTTTAATAATTTCTCATCCCTGTACATATAGAGGTTGCTTTGGTTGCCTTTTGTGCAAGACATAGCGTATTGTAACTCTAGAAGATTTTCTTGGTTGAAAATAAAAATGTTGCGGGTTTGAATTGACAGAAACTGTTTATCTATTAAGTTAGTTTTATGATAAACTAAGCGTTGGGAATTGATCTAGGAGGGCAAGTAGGTGTGTGCAAAATTGTAAGATCCATTCATCTGACCCCCACAAGAAAAGGACTTAAGCAATAATGGTTCAACGCAATAGTTTAGCTGGGCTGGTTTGGAAAGGGCTTAACCAAGCCAGGCAACTAAAAGAGAGAAGTGGTCGGTGACGCCAGAGGTTGCTTGCATCTAGCTTGGTGGCACGAGTTGAAATTTATAGCACTAGTGAGAGGGTGTTTTTTTAGTTCTTACTGCCAAGGAATGCCAAGTCAGCCTCACAATTTCAACGAGAAGTCTACACATATATAGTCTTAGGGCTCAACCAATCTCTAAACACACAAACAGAGCCCAAATGTAAGTATAAATCCATGTTGCATTCATACTGGTGCGACAAAGCAAAAACGAAAATGGACTCCATGATTAATAAAAGCATCCCACACTAACACTTGTTTCCTAAACATCATTTAAATCCAAAATTGTATTATCTAACCTGCATGGACATTAATTAATCATTCAATAATTGGAGGCAAACTGCCAAATCGGCCCCAGACAGGTCCATGAAAGATGATTAGAGACTTGTGCCCTGAACAAGCGCGCCCAATCGTCTTTCCTCTAACGCCTCTATGAATAACGCTAGAGTATGTAAAGCAGCCTGACGGCTGTCATCTCAAAGTTCACTTTTTAACGACCATAGAGCAGTTGCACAAAAGGCAGAGGGTGTTGGATTTGTTAAATGTGGATGTGGCCATTCCAGACATCGTAAAGATCGTGGGGGTGTCCAAGACCATTGTTTACGGCATCAGGAAGGCCAAAGCCATGGGGAAAGTGCCCAACAAAAGCCAGGATTGGGTGGACACAATATCAAACAAAAACCAGAGTTTTTGAAGTCTCTGGAGAAGAAGATCCGTGAGTATCCAACGGTTTGCATGCGTCACCTTGCCACCAGCTTGAAGGTCGACAAGGGCACCAGTCGGAGGGCCGTGCATGTCGATTTGGGCATGGCCAGCTGTGCAAGGGCCCCCAGGCATCTTATGACTAAAGAAAGACTTGGAAGAAAAAAGACTGAGGTACCACATCTTGCCATGGATCAAGTCCAATTATCCAGAGGGAGACTATGTGACGGCGCCCCCATCCCACAACTCCATCCGGTGCCAAAAGTTCTGCCCAGAGCACATGGCCAAGTTCTTGAGCAAGGATTTCTGGCCTCCATCATCCCCGGACCTCAACCCCCTGAAATTTTTGTTTGGAGTGTCATGCAGAAGGGAGTCATCACAACCCCCCACAACAGTGTTGACTCCCTCAAGGCCTTCATCATCAAGTCTTGGAACAAGATGTTGGAGGATCACCTCTGCATTGCCTGTGCCAGTTTCCGGCGCTGTGTAGAGGCAGTCATTGGTTCTAAGGGTAGACGCTTTGAATGAATTTTGTCAACCACAGTAAGAGCAACAACTTTTGGTAAAAAAAACAAATTTGCTGGCAAGGATGAACTCATGGATATCAAGAATTTCAATAAGTTTAAACTTCATTCTCAAACGCCTTCGCAATATCCAAAGTGAGAGAACTCGGCCTATAGTTACTGCTGTGGCGACCCTGCTCATGCTCGCCTCTCATCGCTCCTTCCTAGTCACGTTCTTTGTATAAATAGCTAGGACAATAGCTGGATGAGTAAACCAGTCAACTACCATCTACCCACTCGTCAAGTTGGCGGACCAACGTGGTCCGCCACACTACTCTCTTTAAAAATTGGAACAACGTGAGCTAACTTTAGTGAAGATGTAACTTGCCCTGATCCAAGATGCAACGCATCAAGTACGAGAAAACAGGAGCAAGAACCAGTGAGAATCAGTTCTCATCACAAATTGAGATGCCACACCATCAGTACCAGGAGAACTTGAAAGCCTCATTAGAAAATGAAGCTGTTTCTAAACTCATTGGGGGTGAAAATCTGATCTCCAAGCATGTTAGCCATAATGGCTAACCCAACAACCTCAAAAGGCCCAACAGGGTGCTTCATCTTTCTCTTAGAGTTCGCATAAGAAAAGAAAGGCTTCGGATTCGACCTGACGGGCTGAACCACCTTACTCTCAGATTGGAATTGGTCATTTTCAATACAGGCCTTAATTTTACCCCGAACTACGTCCAACTTTTTGGGGATTCGAAGTGCTCTTCAGCCTTTTTGCCAGTTTGGAACTCTTTTTGAACAAAGTCTTCCTATATTTTGGAATTTTTGTCCGTGTTGGCTTTTTTAGAAATCAGACAATGTACTTTCAAATATAGTCCCTTTACGGGCCTCTCTTTTTAAGGACCAAGCTCACAAGATCTTGGACCATGCTATCCAACCGCAAAAAAACGTATTAACAAAGTTACTTTCTGTTGGAGGCAAAGCATAACCTAATGGGGATGGTTGGTTTTGGGAATTGGGTTGGGCAGCTACATGAGAATAGGAACTTGTTTTGGGAAAAGGGGATCGACAAAGAATATTAGGAATGAGGGTTTTTAAAGGAATGAGTGTAGAATGGGTATTTAAGAAGAGGGTATTGGGATAGAGAATGGGAGGTAGGAAGCTAAACGGGTTAAGGAAGTCTTGTACACGCTTCATGACTGGCTGTATTTCTGACTAGTACACATTTATATACATGATTAGAATTAACATTTACATTGCGAGAGCATGAGCACCATGCGCAATCATGAAAAACACATCTCCCTCACACACAGGGGGAGAGAGGTCCATCTAGGGATTCACAGGCTATCCAGGAACACGGGCCATCCAGGAACACGGGCCAACCGGACGGATCACGGTGTAAAATCAACTTAATAGATAAATGGTTTCTGTGGATTCAAACCTGCAATATTTTTTATTCCAACCAAGAAAATTTTCAAGAGTTTCAATGCGCTATATCAAGCACGAAAGGCAAACAATGCAACCTCCAGTGTATGCAAGCTGCCAAGTATGCCAGCTTTCAGCGACATCACATGGGGTGTAGCGATAACTTGCACCTCCTGACCTTCCATTTTTGCCCAAATACACCAATTATCTCAAGAAAGACTTGCAGCTACCAAAATCAAGTATGAAAATTGGGGAATTTAGGCATTACTTTTATCTCCAAGTCTCCATGGGCGTTGCCCGTTCATGAGGTAATAAAAGCTGAAGCTAAAAGCTTTTGTTTTGGAAATAATTCATCCTCTGACACCCATTCCGAAGTTCCTTGCTCTTCCAGGTTGTGCAATGCCTGGGAAACTCCAAATGGATGTTCTCATAGGTGAACCATCCAAAGACAGAGGTCAAAAATGCTTCAATGGCCCACACTGTTGGTCGCTTGGGATAGTAGTACAGTCACAGGGGGTTCTGAACAAAAGTAAGTGAACAATGGTTCACCTTTGAGAACATCAATTTGGAGTTCCCCAGGAGAAGTGAAATTGATGGTATTCAAATGATTGAAATAATTCTTATTGAAATGGATAGGCCTCACAGATGTCCTCAGGGGTGTCAGAGGATGAATTATTTCCAAAAGATGGGTGTTTCACCTATTACCTGGAAACCCATCCTGTGTTCAAGGAGAGCACCACTACAAAATGCAGAGTGGTAATGAACGCAGCAAGTAAGGATAAGCATTCGCAGAAATCCCGCAATGACATGGTCTATGCTGATCCGAATCTCCTTCCCTACATAGCCAAACTTCAATTACGTTTCTGATTCAAGAAGATTGCCATTATTGCGTACATCACAAAAATGTTTCTTTTGATTGCTTTGCATACAGATCAAGCGCTCTATCTCTGGAGAGATTTCAATGTGGATCTGGAATTCAAAGTATTTCAAATGGTGGCCGTCACTTTTGGGGTAAAATCTTCCCCCTTCCAAACAATTTTGTGTCTTTTACGGGCGGCAGAAATCTTTAAAGATATTTATCCCAAAGCAGCAGAGGAAAAACGCAACAATTTGTACGTGGACGATCTATCCACTACTGCTGATAGCGAAGAAGAAGCACGAGTTCTTCTCCATGGAGTGATAACAGTTTTAGCTCTTGAAGGGTTCACCTCTCACAAGGTTGCAAGTAACCGCGTTGGGGTTCTTGATGGTTTAGGTCTTGATCGATGTTTACAAGAATCAACAATAACCACATTGGGTCTTCAATGGGCGCAATCCGAGATTCTATTGAGTTCAACTTCGTTAAAAAACTAATTTAAAAGATCTCCGGTCAAGTTGTGTCTAAAAGACTAGCATGTATGTCCCACTGGGACTTATCACGCCATTTTCCTTAAGGGCAGCATCCATATGCAGCAACTGTGGAGTTCGAACCTTGATTGGGACGATCCTCTTCCAAACGACATGCTCAGAGTGTGGGAAGGCTGAATCAACCAGGTTCCAGTTTCAAAAAATCATACCGTGCCTCATTGGATCAATTGGAGAGATCATGCTATGGCCTTCATAGCCTCGTTCAGAGATGCTTCAAAGCATGCTTATGGTGCGGCAATATATTTTGTAATCCAATTAGAACATGGGAATGTCCATTTGACTCTGGTCTTTAGCAAAAGCCGGTCAGCTCCTCTCCATGAAGAACTTTCTTGTGCCCGGTTAGAATTATTAGGAGCCTTGTGCGCCGCTTGAGCCCGTAATTATGGTGCAACGGCTTTGAAGATTCCTGAGGATCGCTGTTACTTTTTTACCAATTCACTTCTGAATTAACTTCGCATCCAACAAGGACCTCAAAAATGGCGTCAGTGAGTGGGAAATCGAATCAAAGCCATAATTGAGATTTCATGGTCCAGCCAGTGGCGATTTTGTCCCGGGGAGTATAATCCGGCAGATCTTGCCTCAAGAGGTGCTAACGTCCAAGACCTCGTCTTACATTCTCTGTGGTGGGAAGGTCCTCCGTTCCTGAAGGAAGAGGAGCAACTTTGGCCAATCCAAAGAACCGTGATCAGAACGGGGGAAATGATGGATGAGGTCAAACGGGAAGAGAGAAGGATCATTCAACCCGTGACCCTGATGATCTGTGAATCTAGAGACCCGTTTTTGAACCTTCTTAATTATAAGGACCATTATTTGCGACGTCACACGGCCCGAACAAAAGGGGAAGAGGCACGGTAGATTGCTAAATAAACTACTCTTGCCTTGCCTTTAACGCAATTTCTCTTCCAGACATTATGTGACCCGGGTCACAAATTTAAAGTAAGATTTTGATAGAATTAGCCAAAAACAACACAAACGCATTATAATCCAATAAGGAGGAATCGGCCCAATCGGCCCTTTATTTGGTAGAGGCTGAGTAACAAAGCGCCCTCTGAAGTGCAGAACGTAAACCATTTTTCGTGCAGCGTAAAAAGGCTATTGCAGTACGTGGGCCAAATTCATCCGCGTCAGTACTTATGTCACTAGATATTGCCACCTTGTGATCAACCGTTCATCCGAGAAGGGAGCCGCCAAAAGGGCTGAAGAACTTAGAGTAGCCTTACACATCTGCGAGATCAATCAAACCGAGGATCTTTGGTTCAAAAAACCCAGAGTCAAGTTTTCTTCAAGAAGCTTGGTAGTAGTAATGTCAGTATCTCTTCCTATGCTGATGATACAAAATTGGTAGTTGGTAGGAATGGTCAGGATTCCGGTTGTCTTGCAAAGGTCCTAGACCAAATTTATTCCTGGGTTGCTGCAAGTAACATGGGCTTGAATGGAATGAAATTCCGCTCAATGACCTTTGGGTCAACGCCATTAGACACTCCACTTTTAGATGTTGAAGGTAAGGACATTGAGCAGGTCTCATCCATGAAGGATTTAGGTGTAGTCCTCCAAGATAATGGAAAGTTCGATGAGCATATCCAGTTGAAAGTTGGTAAGGCTTTTCAAACATGTGGTTGGATATATCGCACGTTTAAGTCCAGAGATAGTGTCACGATGCTAACTCTGTACAAGTCGATTGTTCAGCCGCATCTTGAATATGCCTCTCCCATTTGGGCTCCAATTAGTTCAGCAGGTTTGCAAAAGCTCGAGCAGGTCCAAATATGTTTTACTAGGAACATTGAAGATATGAGAGAGCTCTCGTATTGGGAGAGGTTAGAAAGGTTGAGATTGTACAGTACTCAGAGAAGGTACGAAAGGTATCTGATATTGTACGCTTTCAAAAGCATTCATGAGCTTTGTCCCAACCCAGGATTTAGGGTCAATTGTAGTGACCGTAGAGGCTTAATGTGCGTTTTGAGACCACCTTCAAGCCCTCGAGAATCCAGGCTAGTTAAAACAATGAAGTCCAATCTCTTCTTTCTCGGGCTCCTTCATTGTTCAATTTGCTGCCCTCAAATATTCGTAGGGTTTATGTAGGGGTTGATCCAGTAGCAAGATTTAAGTCAGACTTGGACAAGTTTTTGACTAAAATTCCGGATCAACCTTATATTCAAGGATTAGCCAGATCAGCCAACTCCAATTCGTTGGTCGATCAAATAATATATATAAATAAAAGTCAAGTAAAATAAATACTCTTCTCGTCTTGAACTGCTGGGATTCCAATCCCGGTAGCGGTAAGGAAGTCCGCACAAAAAAAAATCAGCAATCTTCCTGGAAATAAGCAAGTTGACAAACAATCACCACTTGTCACACTTCAACGTGTCATGGATGGGCTTATTTAGATAGAGTCTCGGTTGCAACTCAGTACAAGTCTATCAGACCACACGAAATTCCCTGCTATTCTCCCCAAACACTCTCGAATCATCGAGCGTTTTGTGTTACATCTACACCAACTGAACCTTCATTGTGGAACTGAGCAAGTGCTGTACTCTTTGAAGAGAAAGTTTCACATCATTGGGAATTGGCGTGAGGTGAGAAGAATTCTTCATTTATGTAAAGTTTTAAAGTGCCGCCCATTGACACCAATTTATCAAAAGATGGGCCAACTTCCACCCGAACGTTCTAATGTGTCACATATCTGCCTTGAGACATTAGGCCTGGATTTTTTCGGCCCAATGTACGTCAACCATTGATGCCTTGAACAATTGTGCCCACATACGGCAGTTCGTTCAAAAGTGTATGGCTGTTTCACATGCTTTACATCCCGAGCCATTCATCATGAACTGGTATCGGACTTATCCATAGAGACTTTTCTTCTGGCGTTCAGGAGGTTTATGGCCTGACGAGGAATCCCGCGGATGTGTTATTGTGACAACGCGAAGACATTCCAAGGGGCAGATCGGGAACTTCGAAAGGTGTTTAAGACCATTGATTGGAATCTCACCCATGAGGCAGTTTCCAAGTTTAAAGTTGAGTTCAAATTTTCTGTATCAAACGCCCCTTGGACAAACGGCGTCACGGAACGGATGGTGGGACTCACCAAGAAAGCTCTTTGCCTCATCCTTCATTCAACCACTCTTTCAATTCGACAACTCGAGACCATTCTCATCGAGTATGAGGCTCTCGTCAACAATCGGCCCCTTTGCACCATCAAGGAGGGAGACATTTTGCTTCCAATCACCCCAGCCCAATTGTGTGTTGGGAGATAATTGCTGCATTTTCCGGGACCCACCAAGTCCAGACAGGAAGACGAGCCTCAGTTTGCACTCAAATGGAGGCAGCGAAAAACATTAAACAATTCCTTCGGGAAAAGGTGCAGACATGACTACCTGTTAAGCCTTTCAACGACAAAACGTTGGACTTGCAAGAAGGATAATCCCCTCAAAATTGGAGGCGTTGTCCTGATCCGAGACGACCACATTAGCAGGAACGAATGGAAGATGGCCAAGGTGGAGCAACTCATCTTTAGCCCGGACAACCTCGTAAGATCGACGAGTCTCTGAGTTCCATCCGGATCACTCATTCACCGACACATCAACAGGTTGTCTTTATTAGAAGAGGACATGTCTGAACGTGCCAAAACTCACCCCGCCTTAAACGTGAATTGAATTCAACATTTGTTTTAATGCCTATTTCATTCAATGCGTGAATAGTTCCTTTTGCGAGGGGAGAGTGTCACATCGACGATGCTTCGTGAGATTGGGCATGGAGTACGGCAGTAGTGGAGTGGGAAGCTCTCTGAAACCTCGCTAGAAGACGTTTCAGTTTTGCGTTATCCCCTAATCGAGTGCTTGAACATGAAGATGGGACTCATGTAGCACTCTCTCAGCAGGAATGCATCTGATCAGGAGGTAACGCATTGCCCTACAAAACCTCGCTAGAAGATGTTCGATCTTCGACTAAGCTTTCCACTCCACTACTGACGTAATCCATGGATTGGGGTACTGTAGCGAGTGTGCTAATTACTTCATGAACCAGCGAGTATCACAACCCTTTAACAACTACAGTTTTTATTTCTGGTTTCATTCTTTCTCTTTTTTGTTACTCATTTTCTTCAGTTCGATAAATTGGCAGCCAATAAAAGGACGGCCATTTTGATCTCCATCTTTAACTAACTTTCCATATAAACCTTATCTTAGGGATGTGAAACGTTACATAGCCATCTTTTCTAGCGTCACAGAAATGATGGAGTTGGCATTGATGGATATCTCCAAACCCTATTGGTTTATAGCATTGTAGAGTTTGAAAGTCGCAAAGCCAACCAACTGACTCGATGCAGTTAGCCACTGCCAAGACAGACCGTCCGGGATTTCGTCACCCCATCCCAGTTTACGGTTCGCCAATTGTTGCAAGATTATCCTTGCCTGAAGGATAACTGGACCAACCTGGCCAAGCGGGTCGTACACACAGATCATATAACGACTAGATGTCGCATTGGCCCGACCTCAGTGCAGAGGAAAGTGGATTTTAAGTCAACAACTCAGTACACCAAAAAGAGGAGGGTGACTGCGTGATCAGTAGTAACGACCTACAATCAGGGTGGGCATTTCATTTTTGGACACTTTTGTCCACCCCTGTCCAAAAGTGTCCAAAAGTGTCCAAAAATAAGGGTGGACAAAAGTGGACAAAAGTGGACAAAAGTGTCCAAAAGTGTCCAAAAGTGTCCAAAAATAAGGGTGGACAAAAGTGGACAAAAGTGTCCAAAAGTGTCCAAAAGTGTCCAAAAATACGAACCTTTAAAACTACAAATATAAAGGATATTCTGTATGAAACCTATCCTCTACTTCAAAAATTGCTCATTGATGGTTCCAAGAGCAAGATAAGTCTTTAAAACCTTTGCCATATACTCTAACATACCCAAAAAAGGTATTTGAAAGACAGGTTCTTAACTCTTTTGTTCTTACGTTAGATTAGAAAGCAAGCAGGGAACAAAGTCTCCCTCTAGTAGAATGCAGCTGTTGCAAAGGATTCAAAAACTGAAATAGCTAAACATTATATTCTGGTTATCTGGCTTCATTTATTTAACATTATTAACTTTTTGCAAAAATGTTTTACTTAAAATCATCAGTCATTTGGGATATTTTCTTAAAAAGTACTAATTTTAAAAATTGAATTTCTTACCAATTGCTAAAATCTAATAATGACATATTTTCCTATACTTATGGTTTTGCTTCCATAAGTAAGTTAATTGAGACATTGTTAGGCATATTTTTAACTTTTAAAGATGCGCTTGATGTCAGGAAATGAGATTCCCAATGTTTCTTAAAGAAACATATATCTTAGTTTATAGATGTATTATAAAAGTGTAATTCATGCACTCCTTATAAATATGTTATGTATATTACAAATATGAGAAGTATTATTGGATATTTGATATTCAGCTCCTAAGCTTTTTTAAAATTATTTTTTTTTAATCTTTGTAAAAATTACCCAGCCACCAAATGCCCTGATTATAGTGTGGCTTTGACTTATTAACATTCAAAATATATTAAGATATTTGTTTTGACTTTATAAAGCTGTATTGTATCAAGGTAACGAATTTCGTTAAGTGTATATCTTGGAAATTAAAAACGTTAGTGAAAAGGCTAGTTGTTACTTCATATTTATGTGTTTGAAGAAAGCTTAGATTTTATTGATTACTGATTCTATTTGCTGGTTCACATCTAGATTTGGTAAAGAAATATCATGATTTAGGGTTAAAAGTGTTTGCTTGTCAATCCCCTTTTGCACAATTGTACTTAATTTTGGACACATTCTGCCCACTTTTGTTCACTTTTGTCCACTTTTGTCCACTTTTGTCCACTTTTGTCCACTTTTGTCCACTTTTGTCCACTTTTGTCCACTTTTGTCCACTTTTGTCCACTTTTGTCATTTTGTCCACTTTTGGACACTTTTGTCCACTTGGTGTCCAAAAGTCACGCTAATTCTCAAAATTGCCCACCCTGCCTACAATCGCTGGGCCTTCAACGAACGCTATCAGTGACAAGCTCACTCTGAATCTGGCCACGCTGGCGGATGAAAAAGCATGAGTCACTGTACACCAAAATTTATGTACCAGCTGATGAAGGCAAACGTTCGCATTTTTCCTCGCGCTATGCGAGGTCTAGTCATTATATGGTCTGTGGTCGTACATCCAGCACCCGGTTGACAAAATTCCTCGTCTAGTTGGTGCTTTTGGTGTGGTAGTCATTCTAAACAAAAGAGCATCAGAGTCCGAACACTAACTAACTCCAAGCGCCTTTTCAATAGGAAGGGGATTGACTTCATTGTTTAAGGTCTTGAGCTCATCTGATCAATCATCGAGGTCCAGGGAAGAAATTTAAGTTTTTCGAGTTAGATGTTGTAGTATCCATGCATGGTCCTAATGAGTTATCTGCTCGTATATGGTTCATACATCTGCTGTTGAATATAGACACTCGAACTTTGGTTCTCCATCTCGAAACTTTGGTCTGTTTTCTTCTTATGTCACGCCCACATGACATGGCGCAGTCGGTAGTTTTCGTTCCACGCCCCACAACATTCACTCCTCCGAATTGCAACCCGTCAACACGCTTCAAGAGTACCCAGAGGAGCTCGTCAACTCCCTTGCCACTTTTCGTCACAATTGGTGAAAATGGGTCTCAAAGAGCAAGCTGCCAATTGCAAGGCGCAAATCTCAACAAAGCTACAGCTCAAGCGCGACCTCAACAAACCTGAGGCCGACGTGGACAGATTGTGGCGTCTCCTTGGGGAGGCCGAGAAGAAGATGGATGAAATGATGGATCTTTACAACAAAATGGCCGATGGAAAAGCACTTGAAGACGAGGTAAAAGCTATCAACAAAGCCAAGGACAATGCCGTTGACGAATGGGCATCAAAAATATCGAAGGTAGGGGAACTCCTCATGTCCCGCTCGACCTCAGCCCACGACCTCAGGTCAACCTCAGCTTCGCCAGTGCCGTTACAGGTACAATTCAGGCCCATCTCAAATTTGCGACCCTTCATGTTGTTGGTCGAGTCCGAGCCTTTTGAGATGAGGGTGTGGTTGGAGAAATTTCGAGCTTATTACAAAGCATCACATATCGAGATACTAGACCTGAAAGAACGAAAGGCGATGTTGAAAAACTTCATCCACAGCGATCTCTGCACCTCTATCAATGAGGACATTGGTGAAGCCGCAGCAATAGAAGTGGGCTACATTGCCCTGGAAAAAGATTTTTTGGAGCTGAAGCCGTTATTCACACGTCGCTTAGCTCTGTTCAGGATAAAGAAGAATGGTCGCAACTTTAAGAATTTTTCGGCAGATCTCCGACGCCAGGCTAGGGAAGCGGAGCTGTCCTCAATAACCGCTGATCAATTGATTGTCTTCTTGGCATTGGCGGGCAGCCGCGATGATCCCCCTCTATTCGCCAAACTACGTGAGCTGAAGGATCCAAATATGAGTGATCTCACGTGTAGAGCGGGACTGCACGAGGGGATGCTCGGGGACAACTTGACCATGAGAGACTCCATTCCGCTTGGGACCTTGATGAAGATAGAGGCAATACCTTCAGCAGAGGCCATTCTGGCTACTATCGCGGCCAATTGTAAAGGATGTGGCCAACCGCATGCCAGGGAGCATTGTCCATTTCGGGACAAACCTTGTTTTGCGTGTAACAAGGCAGGACATATAAAGAGCCTATGCCGGCAGCGTAGCCTCTCAAGAAGCCCAAGTCCTTCACGTGGACGACCTTGAGAGCGGACCCGTCGGGGGTCACCTGGTGTTCGCTACAACGCCGAATCAAGTCGTTTGCCATCAATTGGTAGGTTGAACATACTTCAATCTGGGCCTACGGATGAAATGGCCCTCATCAAGGTTGTCTGCAAAGACAAAAGGGGCAAATTCATCATCCAGGGTCTACCCGATTCTGTGGCAGCCAAGACGGTTGTGCCGGCATCAACATGCCCGGAAGGCATGACCCTTGATCCATCTCTAACTCAGCTGAGGGCGGCCAACGGGACGCCGCTCAGAAATGTGGGCAAATTCCAATTTATTGGTTACATCAAAGGGGGACCCCAGGCTGTAATATCTGCACTTGTGTCCCCTGATGTTGGCAACTATGCCCTTTTTGGAAAGAAGGACCTTCAGGCGTTGGGGATTCTTCCATATGATTTTCCTGCGTTACACTGATACTGCCCAAAGACAAAGACCATTGCCACCGTGGCCAAATCTCTGACCAAAGCCCCAGGGGAACGCAGGCCCACCATTACGACAAAAATGAATCTGGAATTGTCAACAGAGCAATGGAAGGATATTGAGAGAGCTGTTGAATGCCTCAAAAGCAGTGGCGTTGAGGAGAACGTCATCAGGAATTTCCTCATTCAATCTGCTGATGTAATGGTTTCCTCCCTTGGAGATGCCGCTGGCTCCATGGCTGGTGGCCCAATGACAATCAAGCTTGATCATAATAAAGATTTTAAACCGTACCACGTGACGACTGCTCGATCTGTTCCCATTCATTATGAGAAGCCAGGCAACAACCTATGCCAAGAACTGATACAGGCCTGCATGATGACGAGATGCAATGAGAACACGACCCGGTGTGCACCTGCACATTTTGTGCCAAAAGCTGGTGGAAAGTCAGGTTAGTCGTCAACTATCGGAAACTTAACCAAGCCACGAGGAGACCAGTCCATCCACTCTCATCAGTGCCCAACTTGATGCGTCAGATTTTACCTGAAAGTTTGTGGTTTGCCAAGCTTGATGCTGTACATGGTTATTACCAGGTGCCCTTGGACAAAGAGTCATCTTATCTGTGCGCATTCCTCCTACCCACGGGCAAATACCGCCCTTTAGTCGCCCCCATGGGCTGGAAAGGTTCTGGGGATGTATTCAGCCTCCGTACCAATCTGACCTTGGAGGAACTGAAACAGAAAAAATGGATAGTAAAGATTGTGGATGACATTTGTGTCCAAACTGTTACTCTACCTGAGTTGTTGGAACGCTGGTTGTGGTCATACAAAAGTGCCGTGAAAATGGAATCAAACTCTCCATTAACAAGTTTGAGATCGGAAAAGTCGTAAAGTTTGCCGGATTTATTGTGTCAGATGGCGGGCTAAAACCGGACCCGAGTAAATTGGAAGCATTGAGGTCCTTTCCTATGCCAAAATCGGTCACGGACCCTCGATCCTTCCTTGGTTTGGCCAACCAGCTGGGTGCATTTCTCCCAGATTTGCAACACGCCACGGTCAAAATTCGAGAGCTATTGAAAAAGTCGTCCACATGGCTATGGTTATCCGAACACAAGTCAGAGTTCTACAAAGCAAGAGAACTGCTGACATCTCCCGCGGTTGTTAAACCATTTAATCCTGAACTGTCAACCCAATTACTCACTGACGCGTCGAAACTCCATGGCCTTGGATTCGCCCTCATCCAACGGGAACCATCAATTGACAACGCATTAAAATTCGACTCGTTCAATGTGGATTGTGTGCGCTGTCATCAGCACAAAAGAACTATTCGACAGTAGAACTGGAGTTAAGTGCGATATGGTTTGCCGTACAAAGATGCAGCTATTTTCTCCGGGGGATGCCTCAGTTTGAGGTGATCACCGACCATCGACCTTTGCTTGGCATATATGCAAAACCGTTGACAGCCTTGAACAATACATGGCTGCAGTGGCTGCGGGAAAATCTTGACCAATATGCATTCTCGGTAAAGTGGTCAGCCGGCAAAAAACCATCTGATTGCCGATGCCCTAAGTCGCTTCCCGGTGTTTGCCGCTGACCCTTCACTCGAAGTAGCCCTATGTGCAGCCATTACTGAGATTGATCCTACATTTCACATCATCCTTTCCGATGTTGACAAGGAGTACAAACATTTACGTGAATGCATCTCACGTGGCCGTCCACTACCAAGACTGTTGTCGACATATGGGGGGATTGCCCAAGAGGCCAGAATCGGCGAAGGGAGCAAGGAGGGCTTGATCCTGGTTGGCGACCGCGTTGTTGTTCCCCGAAAGTCAGTCTGAATCATCTCTCCAATAGTGCAACCTTTATTTGGTGAACCAGCTTGATTGCTTCTTCCCCATTATTAATAGACTTCAAACAATCATCGACATAGAAGTTGTTTGTGATAGCTTCAGCTACTTCCATGCGGTGTTTGTCGCGGGAAGCTATTGCAGTTTGACGTGCAAAGCGAAATTCGAGCAAATGGTTGATTAAGTAGCACCAAACTAGTAAAAGTATAGCCAATACAGGTCTGAATTCAAATCTCCGTTTTTCCACCATAAGAACCTTAGGTACCTTGTATCTTCAGGTGGAACCTTGACCAGGTAGAACATTTCCTCAATGTCTCCAGTAAAAGCGATGAGTCCTTGACTGAAACAAAGTAAAACTCCCACCAGAACTCATGAGGCCTGGACCTTGCAACAACTCAGAGTTCAATGACCGGCCTTGATGCTTGGCTGAACAATCAAAAACGATTCTTAGCTTTTTCTTTTGGGGATGACGGACTCCATGGTGTGACAAATACCAGGCTTCCACTTCGCCACTTGCTGCTTGGTCTTCTTTGGTTGCAAATCCCTGATCAAACAGATTATTCATACTCCTGACATAATCAGCCCCGTATTCCGGGTCTCTTCTCAAGTGACGGCCCAAAGACATTGCCCTTGAGCCTTATTGGAAGTCAGCTGAACTTGTTCGTCTCGAAAGGGCAAACTCATTCAGTTATGGCCATTCTCAAATTTGGTGCTTTTCGATACCTTTTGCAGAAATAATCTATCCTCAACTGAATCCCCCTGACTTTCAAGGTTGGTGCCATTGAAGTCACGGTTACACATCTTGACCACGAGATTGATCGGTTCGGTTTGTGGGACCTGAGTGAAGTTACAAAGTATAGCCCTCACTGCGTTTGGCCTCAGAGGCCCGTTAAAAGACCATCCAAGCTTCGTTCTAACAGCATATGGTCTGACATTCCCTCCATCGATTACTTGCAAAGGCTTCAAAGCTTCGGGGTTAGTGATTCCAATCATGATTTTGACGTCGGAATTTAAAGCTTCAAATGGAATATCGCGAAGATGATCCCATCTGGCTATCTCTTCCGGCAATGGGATATTGTCCTTACTAACGGGGAGTGATGGGCGAATGTAAGTGCCCGTCAAAGCAACCGTCTCTTCTCCATTGAAACCATTAACTTCGAGACCCTGGACCAACTCGGTCTCTCTTTTCGAATTGGAGCAGTCCATTGTTGTCAGGCTGACAGTGGTTCTCGTTCCTGTGGCTCCGAGGCGCTGGGCCAAGTTTTTTGTAATGAACTTGGTGGTTAAATACGCATCTTGAGCTGCATTTGGTTTGATGTAGGAGCTTTGGTACTTCAGTTTAATCATTACGGGTACAATAGCCAAGCAGATATCTGGGCTTCTGATAGAGTGATCATTTACCACAGAAATAGAATTTGAAGTCAATTGAGTTGCTTTAGGCTGGTTTTCAGATTTCCGCGTGATATGCAGCATTGTTGGATATTTCCCTTTGCATACCCTGCATTCCAATAAAGATAAACACCCCCTAGACGTGTGACCCGGGCTCAAGCAACCAAAACACAACCAACTTTGTCGAGCAAACTCTTTACGTTTGGGTACGGACAGTTTGGCGAAATAAAAGCACTCGTCGGTCTTGTGGCTGATTTTACCACAAAAGTTGCAGGATATCTGGATGTCGTGTGGTGTGTCGATCTGGTTCGTGGTTGCTTGGGTCGGTAAGTCGTACGTCCTTGATTTAGTTGGCCCATGGAATTGGCAAACAATCCTAATATCGGGTCGCCCAAGACGTTGGCTTCATTTTGGACAAACTTAACCATATCGTCGAACCTAACCGGTCGACAATTTGAAGTTCTCGGAGTGAAGAAATGCGTTCTACTACGCCGTTGCAACTCGAAAGGAAGCTTTCCAAGGAACTCGCGAAATGTGTCAATGTGTTTGAGGTTGTCCATGTAACCCACGTCCGTCATGGCGTTCTGGCACGATGTAAGAAAAGTGGCGAAGTCTGATCGGATAGGCTGATGATCTTTCAGCTTCTCGAGGTAGGTGACCGAGATTTTGTATTCATTGCCATATTTATCTTACAAAGACTTCAACGCCTTTGCGTAACCGACTTCGGGATCTAGGTGCATGTAACTTCTCACAATTTGCCGGGTCTTGCCGTAACTCTCGAGATAATGTAATCGATCATGGTAATCAGTAGGGCGGGTAAAAACATTGCACTAAATAAGACCAAATATTTAAATTATATGTAATCGGAAAAACTGCAAATATTTAAAAATTATTTATTATTGAAATGCATAAACATACATGTAAGACTTCGCATTTCTGTTTTTGGAAATGTACATTTGGGATTGATTTGACCTAAGAAGAAGCTAGTGACTCAAGCTTGCTAAGTAGATTTCGCACCAATCGATTAATGTTCAACTTTTCCTCTTGTTTGAGGGTCACTTGGAGTGGTTTCCAGGAATGAACCTTGAGAAGAAACAACTGCAGGACGATGTTCTAGAAAATGACCACTAGATGGCAGTAGTGAGGTTTTTAATTGCATGTTAGTTCAATCAAAGATAAGAAATTGTTTATAATATATTGCATATCTATAACTTTAAATTGATGATCATATATTTTCAAAAACTTGTCACAGTTTATCAATATATGTTTCATATTTATGTATGATAAGGAAATAGCATTATTTTTTTTTGCAAACGTACCATCTGGAATCGCACTTTCAAAGAGAGTGAAATGTATTCAAAATGACGCAGAAAAATCCTTTTGGGCTGATTGATAAAAAGCTTTACTGCAGCTCCTGCCTATCTTAGGGTGGCTTTACAGTTTACACTACTGATGTGATCAATCTGCCTGCGCCACAAACTTTCAAACAAGTACCGCCAAGTTTGATCCAAGCTGGATTTTTTTGGTCAGAAAATAAAAGGCTTCCTTGACCTAAAAAATCCAGCTTGGATCAAACTTGGCAGTACTGGCTTGAAAGTTTGAGGCGCAGGCAGATTGATCACATCAGTACTTTACACTAGGACTCCATCGGTTTGAGGATTGAAGTAAGAGTAATGCTGATATGGTCGTTACATATTTTCATTTTTGGTCAGCTGCCACTCTCTCGACATGTAGCTGCTGTAATTAAAACGTTTCCGAATACTGTGGATCCCAAACCTCAGCAGTAGAGAACGTATTGTTCAAGTAACGCGGTGTTGATTGTCTGTCGTAAATTCGAATCTCAATGTGCGGAATCTCTTTTTTTCGTCATGGCAGAATTAAGCACTAATCTGTTACTGTTTTCGTTGCCCTTGCAACCGAAAGGTTAGTTTAGGCACAGACTGTGTTTAGGTTAGGTTTTATTATCTTCTCGAAGGACCAAAATATCAGCTGACCAAAAACAGAATATGTGTAACGGCCATATAGTGCCGGGGCAAGTTTCATTGTAGTATGAGTCTTTTTGTTTGACCTTACGAGGAGTTCTCCAGACATGGGGATGGAGTGTGCGCTGGCAATGTTGCCAGGTCGCGACAGGCTTAAAACACCAGATGACCCCTAAAAACGCCAATTCAAGACATTCGCCGCCAAATATATTTAAAAAACGCTAGAAACACGCCAGATATTCTCTTAATATTCTAAGGCACTTCCATGTATTGTCAGCTGCTGTTCTGAGTTGAATTTCCTGGCCTTCCGTGAACTATTTGTGTCATACACAGAACTTGTTGTCACCAATGACTGTTATGACCAGACATTTGAAGATTGTGGAGTGCAAATTAGCAGAGTGGCAAATATTTTACCCTACTCTTTGGATTTCACAATTCAACTACTTTGATACATTGCATCTCATAAAGCAGAGCCATGGTTCATTGTTTTAGTGTATGTAGAGGTGTACTATTAGAATATTTTTGACACATAAAAATGTGAGTGGCTTGGCATCTGACAAAAATCATAGTCCACCTTCAAGCATCTTAGTGTCTATGACAGAAAAAGTTTTTCAACTCTGAAAGCTTTCATAGTGGCCCTTCAGGTTTGTCTATGGTTTGGTTTTTTGAAAGAGGCTGAAGAGGATGGGGACATTTTTGTATTGCTGAAACAACTGAAAATTGTGTTTATTTGGCCATACCTCAATTTTAGTAAAAAATGCATTGCAGTTTTGTCCAAAATTGTGCCACATCTTATGCATTTATTAAGAAAGCAGCCGTGAAAAATATGACTGCCTCTGAAGTTGAAAACTCCAACTTGAAAACCTTGAAAACCTCACACTTTTGGGCACAAATTGACGCGTTTGTATTGTGAATCATGCTTCACTTGTATGATCAATTCATCTCTCCAGAAGTAACATGGCTATGTGTTTAGTGCAAATTGAGTATATACCAATACAAGGGAATGAAATTCTCTGTAAGTCAAGGTGAGTCATAATGTATAAAATATTTGGTCGTGCAAAATGTTTGAATTAGCCGCTCTAGGGCACCCTTGAATGTAGGGCTGGTCTGGGATCGTTAACAAAAACCGATCTAAGTCACGTTTAAAACTTAACAATGAGGCATCTAATACATAGAATCGTCTAAGAGAGCACGGCAGCATGTTGTACAAAGTTGGTGCCCGGTTTAAGACAAAAGAAGATCTTTTTATCCAAGTGATTGATTTTATGGCGCATTTCACAATTAGTAATTGACGTCAATTGTTCAAAATTCAGTTTTTCACTCCTTTATTTCGCCGGCAGCTTTTGGTTTTAAACTTTGAAACCAATGCTAAAGCCAAGAAAGCTCTGATTTCAACCTAAACAACCATTTTTTGCCAAATGGGCAAAAATTTGCAGATAGCATTCCAGATCAACCCTACATTCAAGGACTTGCATGGTTTCATATTCAAACTTGCTGGTAGACCATATAACATATAAAGATTGAAAACCTCTGTTGAAACAGTAACGTGTGTACTCAATTTGCACTAAACACATAGCCATGTTACTTCTGGAGAGATGAATTGATCATACAAGTGAAGCATGATTCACAATACAAACGCGTCAATTTGTGCCCAAAAGTGTGCGGTACATTATCAATAGCCCCCTTATGCTGCATGAAATATGTTTTACGTTCTGCACTTCAAAGGGCGCTTTGTCACTCAGCCTCTACCACATAAAGGGACGATTGGGCCAACTCCTTTTTATTTAATCATTATGCGTTTGTGTTGTTTTTGGCTAATTCTATTAAAATCTTATTTGTGATTAGTGCCCCGGGTCACATAATGTCTGGAAAAGAAATTGTGTTCAAGAGCAGTTTATTTAGCAATGTACCCTGCCTCTCCCCATTTTCTTTGGTCTGTGTGACGTTGCAAATAAGGGTCCTTATTGCTCTAAAGTATGAAACTGAAAGTGCAATGAGATAAAATTGTCAAGGCACAACTTCCATTCTTGCAAAGCATCCTCAAAGCTTTGGAAAAATATGCCAATTCCTATGACATTTGAGTCAAAAAACGCCTAGAGTCATTCAAAAACGCCAGCAACCCACCTAAATCAGCCTATCCGTCAATGCTGAAAATTTTCACGCCGCACATAGTTAAAAAAGGCCAGATTTATCTTCCCCGCCAAAAAGAAAAATCTCCCCGCCAGATAGAATCTAAAAACGCCAGAAGTAGCAAAATCTGGCGGCTAAACCATCTGGCAGCACTGGTGCTGGGGGCAGACAACGAAAGGACAATATGGACTAATTCCTCTATAGATCAAAATATGTGAGTTTTGTTCAAGCCTTGGTATTCAGATCAATAACATTAAACATTAACTTTATTTCAGTTCATAATCACATATTGTTATCAAACTGGCTGTATTATGTATAAAATACCCAGAAATATTGTAACATGGCCAATGTACTACTATATTCTAACGCTGAATCCCTCCTTTTTAACCATCAAGGTTTTTTGGGTATTTTTTGAACCCAAATATTTCGGCTTTTGGCAATTACAAAAGCTTTCAGCCATTAAAAATACAATCTATAGATGGTCATCACATATATAGTATATATAGGTTTGATAAGTAAGAGTCCTTTTGAACAAAGCAATAAACGTGTCAGGAGATAAGTTATGGTCATTTTTTGTTGGTTTTCTTCATTCCTTCCATTTTTTAGAAGAGCTTTATGACTGATGTGGTTAAAGGCCACTTTGCACTTTCACTTTCTCAACCAAAAGTGCAATTTTTTTGTCCTGTACAATCTAATATTTTTTTTTCCTCAAAGATTCTCGGGTTTGTATACCAATACAAGGGAATGAAATTCTCTGTAAGTCAAGGTGAGTCATAATGTATAAAATATTTGGTCGTGCAAAATGTTTGAATTAGCCGCTCTAGGGCACCCTTGAATGTAGGGCTGGTCTGGGATCGTTAACAAAAACCGATCTAAGTCACGTTTAAAACTTAACAATGAGGCATCTAATACATAGAATCGTCTAAGAGAGCACGGCAGCATGTTGTACAAAGTTGGTGCCCGGTTTAAGACAAAAGAAGATCTTTTTATCCAAGTGATTGATTTTATGGCGCATTTCACAATTAGTAATTGACGTCAATTGTTCAAAATTCAGTTTTTCACTCCTTTATTTCGCCGGCAGCTTTTGGTTTTAAACTTTGAAACCAATGCTAAAGCCAAGAAAGCTCTGATTTCAACCTAAACAACCATTTTTTGCCAAATGGGCAAAAATTTGCAGATAGCATTCCAGATCAACCCTACATTCAAGGACTTGCATGGTTTCATATTCAAACTTGCTGGTAGACCATATAACATATAAAGATTGAAAGGCGATAAATAAACGAATTATAACCTTTCATTTTGATAGTACTGGGGATTACATTCTCTGTAGCGGTTAGAAAAGCCCGTGTAAGACCAAACCAAAATAACTAAACGGGAGCAAATAAAGTTTAAGTGTGTAAAAAAGTGGTCTTTAGTGACAAAAAAATCTTTTTACACAGTATGCCCGTCTACTTATGAAAATGACGTGTCGGGAAAGAGAAGTGGGAAATGGAATCTAAGGTGGTGTGTCTCTTCTGCCTGACTATGAGAGCCCGTGAGACAGGCCTTTTCAGCCTGGGTTTGTTTAATTTCTACATAACTCAGGACAATAGAGAGGAGTGACGGTATCAAGTTTACATTCAAAACAAGAAAAGTTGATCCTGAATTTCTAATGGGGCACCCCACGTGGTTTCGTGAACGCACATTTTGAAATGCGACAGTACTAAATTTTACCCAGTCGCATTTCAAAATGTGCGTTCACGAAACTATCTGATACTCTCAGTAGGTTCAACTGGGTACATATCGCATCTCAAAATATGCACTCACGAAACCATGCGGGGGTGCCCCACTTAGAAGAGTTTCCTTCAACCAAATTTGCTTTTGAAGAGATGACAATCAAAGTTCAAAAGTTTCTAGAATTATTCTTGAAATTGTGACCAATTTTGACTAGCTTCATTCATAATTTAGTCGTCCAAACATGTGGCAAAGGGTTTCAAATTGTGACAAATTGTGACTAAAACGTGTTTGTCATATTTTTGGCAAAAATAATATGCCATAAACTTTTAGATTGCGACCAATTTGAGCTTTTTGTCACTATATGTGACAATCTGAGCACCCTGGGCTCTGCTACATAGTGAAATTGCCTGAGCGGGACAAGGCTGGTGGCAATACTACAAATCAGGCTCACCATCAAGCATCGAAAATAACCAATTTGTTGAGGTTCCAAAACCAAGAAAATTATTGTTTGGACTAGATTTGAAGGCTCTTAAAGTCTTATACATTAAGATAAGTCGTAAGTAACTATGAAAATTTATAACAATTGCGTTTGAATAAGCTGCAATGAGTTAATATACTGGATAGGTCGGGAAGCGAATGCAGATCGTCACCCTGACAACCATGCAGACGATTTTCTGGAGACCAGGTCCTAGCTGAGTGCTATTGCAATAAGTGAGGCCTCAGCCAGGCACAGCGATCCGAATAGCCAATCTCAACAGGGCAACGCACTCACAAGTGCGAACATGCTAAGTAAGACCTGCTCAAAGTTATTCGACCATGCCACAAAGTTGAGATCTGGCATACTTGAGACCCATCATGTCTGGAATATCATTTGCGTCTTATTTTGTGAATTTTTTTTGTCCGACGAATCAAGTAATATTGTTGTATAAGTAGCGAGAGGATTGCAGATGTATCACCATGATTTGAAGCAAGTCCTTTCTTTTGCTTAAATGCGTGGAGAGCAAAAACGAGTTTAAGCCATTGAAGCTAAAGGAAAAGCTGTATAAAAATGAATCATGACACCCTGAGGTTGGACGTTGAGCCTGAACATACACGAAAGCAAATTACATTTCAAATATTGGATGAGTTAGGCTACCATGCAAATAAATGCCATTTTTGTGTAGTTCCGGCACTGCACTTCTTTCCTGACTCAATATTAGAACGACATTTGTTGAAAAAAGTTGGTAAAATAAATGGCAAATTTTGTAAATGGGTAGGCTTGCATAGTAGCTTCCACTTTTTCCACGTCTCCACTTTTACTCCATAAAGACAATGACCTAGAGTTGTTATTCCTAGGACATTAAAGTAGCCGCTGCATGATGATGTCAGCACAAATTTGGGAGGTCGCTGGGGCACTTTTCAATACAGAAGAGGTAGTAAGAACCCAAGATACATGTCTCAGTATTACACAAAAAAAAACTTTTACGAGGTTTTAAAAATCAGGGTGCCGGATCACATTATTTTATTTCATAGTTATTCTTACGCCATGACATGA
>NC_081443.1:5837667-5853795 GCF_007210705.1 Tigriopus californicus
ACGAGGTTTTAAAAATCAGGGTGCCGGATCACATTATTTTATTTCATAGTTATTCTTACGCCATGACATGACTAGGAGTCGCAATAAATAAAATATATTTTTTTTTATTTCCTTCACTTGACATGACCTATGCGTTTTAGTTGTTTTTCATATAGCATTTTCCGTAACATACACATGTCTATCCCGGTAGGCAAGGTGACCAGATCTAGCACCAAAAAAGCGAGATGTAGCTCTTTCTCTCAATCTTTGGAAATCTCAGTCTCTGATTTTGGTTTAGCTTTTTCAGTTCGTTTTTTCGTTCTTTCTTTAGTTCTGTGTGAGCTGTTTTGGGCATATTCTTGGTTTTACTCATTCTTTTTTTGCGTTGGATAACTTTCTCCAAGACCCTTAACTTTTGGTCTTGCTCTTTGAGTTGCAAAGAGCTACTAGCTCCTTTTAGTCAAAATCATTGGGGTAGCCCAAGGGCGGGTTTTTTACTCTGGCATATTTTGACGGGAGTTTCTGGCCTATTTTACCCGATATCGGGCAACACTGAAGGCAGCCTGACCAAAAAATAGTCCGATCGATGAGGGCCAAGGCGAATGAAGGCCAGCCCGAACTAGAGACAAGGGAAACGCGGCTGAGTCCGTGAATGAGTCGAGGGAGTGAATGGAACTGCAGCTGAGCCCAAGACCAGACCAAGGACGGAACGAACGAAAGAACCTAAGAAAGAGAAGAAAGACAGACAGACAGGCAAACGCTGTGAGTGAGTGATTGAGTGAGGGAGTGAGGAACGAGCGACGACATTAGGAGGGACTTTGAATCAAATGGAAGAAGTGGTTGAAACAATCAATTCCACCACTTAGTTAGTCAACTAACCAGCCAAACAGACACCCAGCCAGCCAGCCAGCCAGCCAGCCAGCCAAGGTGGATCGAACGAACTAACGAACGATCAATGAACTGACCAACTAACCAACCAACCAACTAATCTTTCCACGACGGAATCCGAGTGACTTCTCGATCCAGATTAGTTCCAAGCGGTTCAGGTGGTTCAAGCGGATCGACGACTCAATCAAACTGAGGCTATCCTCGATCCTCGATCCTCGATCCTCGATCCTTTCATCCTCTCAAACCTCCTCCTGTGCCGCGTGTCTCAGCGGCTTTGTCGTCGTGCCCGACCCAGCAGACAGATTACTATATAGCATAAATACCAGTGGGCTAGCGCATTCCCCTGGGCGTGGTGAGCCAGTCGCCAAACTGGACCGTCATTCATTCATTGTTTCAGCCAGCCATTGAAGAGCTCACTTGGTGTTTTGGCTCTTGAGTCGAGCACTCATCCACCCATCCGCCCATTCGTCAGGCGAATCCCGTGGATTTTGACCCACCTTTTTATTTCCTGATTGTCTGTCCCAGTGAGTCCAGCCAAGCCAACAAGCCAGGCCAAGCCAGGCCAGGCGGGTGGGCCCCATGTCGTCGGACGACGAGGATTATCTGTACGACGACGATTCGGATGACTCGGGCAATGAGTCGACCGTCAACCAGGATGAGGATGACGACAATGATGATTTTGGCATGGACATTGGGCTGGGTGAAGAAGCTAGCGGCTCCGGCGGCGGGGGCGGTGGTGGTCTCATGATGATGGTGTCCGGCGCCGACAAGAAGGGATCCGATCATGCCCACCCCTATGAAGTGCTCTCGACCGAACAGATCGTGGAACACATGGTGGATTGTATCAAGGAGGTCAACTCGGTCATCCAGATTCCCACCACCACGGTGCGGATATTGCTCAATCACTTCAAATGGGACAAGGAGAAACTCATGGAACGATACTTCTCGGATAGCCAGGAACAGATGTTTGCCGAGGCGAAGGTGGTCCCACCTTATAAATTGGGGGCCAAGGCCATGGTGGCCCCCGACCTGGGGGGCCGAGGGGTCAGCCTTTCGGCCAAATCCACCCTGGAATGCGAGATTTGTTACTTGACTTTGCCCAAATCGGTAAGTGGACGACGGATCGAGTCAACCAACTAGTGACCTAACTTGTACGGAATTAGAAAAGCCGACAGCCTGAGGCTCAAAGTATCGACCGGGAGAAATCTGAGAATACTAAGTTGAGTACATTGGCAGAGGTCAAGTCCATCTTACCATGAACAAAAACTTGACGGCAAACCAGACACGCTCACTATTTGTCAGAATTGAATTGATGGTTGTGCTTATGGGCACTCGTAGACACTAAATATAGCTACTGTTTTTGAAGTAATTTAGGAAAACCAGTCGCCAGTGTGACGAAATTGAAGTATGTCAATGCCATAGAAAACCACAACCATATGAAGTTATCTATGGTCAATGCGATCAGACAGACCCTTCTAGCTTGGCCTTTTCCTTGAATTGGTTCTTACGTTCACTGACGATTACTTCATTTCGTCTCTAGCTTACCACCGCGCTCGAATGTGGCCATCCATACTGTAATTCTTGCTGGACAGAGTACATCACATCCAAAATTATGAACGAAGGTGCCAGTCAATCTATCGAGTGTCCTGGCAATTGCGACATCCTGGTGGACGATGTGACAGTGATGAAATTAGTGAAAGATTCGAAAGTCAAGCTCAAATATCAGCACCTCATCACCAACAGTTTCGTGGACTGCAATCGACTCATGCGCTGGTGCCCGGCTCCGGATTGCCCGAATGCCGTTAAAGTCCAATTTGTCGAGTCCAGACCCGTGAAATGTCGATGTAGTCATTTGTTTTGTTTCGCTTGCTCGGAAAATTGGCATGACCCAGTCCGGTGTGTCCTCATCAAGCGATGGATTAAAAAGTGTGACGATGATTCGGAGACTTCGAATTGGATTTCGGCCAACACCAAGGAGTGCCCCAAGTGTAAGGCCACCATTGAAAAAGACGGGGGCTGTAACCATATGATATGCCGTAACCAATCGTGCCGAGCCGACTTCTGCTGGGTGTGCTTGGGTCCATGGGAACCTCATGGGAGTTCTTGGTACAACTGCAATCGCTACGACGAGGACGAAGCCAAAAACGCACGCGATAGTCAAGAGAAATCTCGAGCCGCACTACAACGCTACTTGTTCTATTGTAACCGTTACATGAACCATCTACAGTCGTTGAAATTCGAAAATAACCTCTATAGTATGGTGAAGGTAGGGGAATTGTTAGCCTTTTTTTCTTTCAATTGCCGCCAGCCGAACTATGTTCCGAGCCAGTCATTTCTACCCATGAACATCTCAATTTCAGGACAAAATGGACGAGATGCAACAACATAACATGTCATGGATTGAAGTCCAGTTCCTAAAAAAGGCAGTAGATATTTTGTGTGAATGTCGACGAACCCTGATGTACACCTATGTTTTCGCTTATTACCTGAAGAGAAATAATCAGAGCGAATTGTTCGAAGTAAGTATTATTGGGTCGTGGTGATTGGCAAATAGAATGGAATGAAAAAAAGTGGCGTGGTTTTATTATTAAGTCTTTCAATTTAGGCCAACCAAAAAGATTTGGAAAACTCTACTGAACATCTATCCGAATATTTGGAGAGAGACATTTCTGCCGAAAATCTGGTAGATATCAAGCAAAAAGTCCAAGATAAATTCAGGTAACTTGTCCTCTCTTACGAGCAAAAGCAGAGTGAAAGCACCTACAACCAAAATATTTCCGTTCCAGATACTGCGATAGCCGACGACGAGTGCTTTTGGACCATGTTCATGAGGGCTATGACAGGGACTGGTGGGTTTACACTTCAGATGACATAACATCATGAATTTCTTACGCTCTCGAATCCTGACAAGACCTCCCAAATGATTGACGAGAGTGAGGCGGTGCCAGGAGAAATTACATCAAATTTGCCTTATTCAAGATATCTTCCTACAGCAAAAATCACTTCTGATTAGAGACGTGCTAATCTGACCCTCTCGCAAGTCACTTGAGTTCATCTGAGGAATCGAAAGATCAACCACAATTCAGTTCTATGTCAGACGCCCCCACCCCAACAAGTTGAACCAGAAAATAAAGTGTGATATTTCTCGATATTTTCTTATATTCTTTTCTTCAGAGTACCATGTTGCGAAGGATGTGAGCCTTCCTAATCAGCGGAGCCACTCATCATAATGTCCACTTTTTCAGGTGGGCTATGTCTGGTTGGGTATCAGATTAGTAGTCCGGCTATGCCCTTCCTTGACACAGATCGGCATGAAAAGCCAAATATGGGACCTGTCAGGGTTGGGAACTTCGCAGAAAAAGCAAATGGTTCATTTTTGCGGACTTCCTTACCACAACCGGGATTGAAATCCCAACAATTCAAGACGAGAAATTTATTCGTTTTACTTAACTTTTATTTATGTATATTATTTGATCTACCAACGAATTAGAGTTGGCAGATTTGGTTAATCCTTGAATATAAGGTTGGTCGGGAATTTTTAGTCAAAAACTTGTCCAAGTCCGACTAAAATCCTTCTACTGGATCAACGCCTACGAATGTTTGAGGGCAGCAAATTGAACAATGAAGGAGCCCGAGAAAGAAGAGAAGCGGCCTTCATTGCTTTAACTGGCCTGGATTCTTGAGGGCTTGAAGGTGCTCTCAAAACGCACGTTAAGCCTCTACGGTCACTACAATTAACCCTAAATCCTGGGTTGGGACAAAGCTCATAGATGCTTTCGTACCTTCTCTGAATACTGTACAATCCCAACCTTTCCCAATACGAGAGCTCTCTCATATCCTCAATGTTCCTGGTAAAACATCTTTGGACATGCTCGAGCATTGCAAACCTGCTGAACAATCACTTGTCCAGAGTTAGCACCGTGATGCTATATCTGGATATACCTGCGGTATATTCAACTACAACTGCCAACTTTCAACTGGAAATATAACAAATATATGTTCATCAAACTTTTCATTATCTTCGAGGACCACCCCTAAATCCTTCATGAACGGGCTCTGCTGAATGCCTTTACCTTCACCATCTTCTAATGGAGAGTCCTGTCTATCGACCTAAAATTCATTGAGCGGAATTTCATTCCATTCAGTGCCATGTTACTCGCAGCAACCTAGGAGTAGATTTGGTCTGGGACCTCTACTAGACTTACGGAATACTGACCATTCCTACCACATACCAATTTTGTATCATCAGCTTAGGAAGACCTTTCTAAAGCTACTTCCTCAAAAACCTTTGATCGTTGTGCTGTCATTTTTCTAATTGGCTTCTTGAGAATTCCATTGAGATCCTCTTCAAAATGTGAACAGTGACAATTAATGGCTCAGGAGCGTCTGGGTAGTGGGCACTAAGTGTGTATTGATGCCTTAACGGCTGACCTCTTTAGAAAATTGCAATTGCCAAAAAAAGGCAATTAAATTTTGAAATTGCTTGATCTTCAAATGTTATTTGGAACAAAAATTACCAATCTGTGTCTAAATTGATTTTTTGCCTTTAAACATGAAATTCCAAACTGGCAAGGAAACAAAAAGTTCAGTGCTGCATGAGTTTATATTTATTTTAGTTCAATATTCTGTAAGTTTCCTTGAGTCAAAATTGTACCTTGATGACCTATAAACCTCGGCCAATTAATTTTTTTTTCGTTTGTTTTTTCACGGGCTTTTCAAACCGCAACAGGGAATGTAATCCCCAGTGCTATCAAAATGAAAGGTTGTAATTCGTCTATTTATTACTTTTTAATCCTCATATGATATTTGGTCTACCAAGTTGGTAGACCGAGCTGGTCCTTGAAAGTAGGGTTGATCTGGAATGCTACCTAATTTTTTGTCCAAGTCTGACTTGAAAGATACTACCGGATCAATAAGCCCTAGGTATTCCCTACGAATATTAGAGGGAAGCAAATTAAACAATGAAGGAGCACGAGAAAGAAGAGAAGTGGACTTCATAGTTCGAACTAGGCTGGATTCTCGAGGGCTTGAAGGTGCTCTCAAAACGCACATTAAGCTTCTACGGTCACTATGTAGAATTGACCCTAAATCCTGGGTTTGGACAAAGCTCATGGATACTTTTGAAGACGTGCAGTATCAGATACCTTTCGAACCTTCTCTGAACATTGTGCAGTCCCAACCTTTTAGTCCCTCCTTAGCCCTCTAGTCTCTCCCAATACAAGAGCTCTATCATTCTTGTGATTTTCCTAGTGAAACATCTTTGGACTTAATCGACCTTTAGCAAACCTGCTGAACTCATTGGAGCCTAAATGGGTGAAGCATATTCAAGATGTGGCTGAACAATCGACTTGTCCAGAGTTAGCATCATAGATGTGGTTAGCATCGTGATACTATCTCTGGACTTAAACGTGCGATATATCCAACCACACATTTGAAAAGTTTTACACACCTTCAACTGGATATGCTCATCGAACTCTCCATTACTTTGGAGGGCTACACCTAGATCTTTAATAGATGAGACCTGCTCAACATGTTTACCTCCATTATCTACAAGTGAAGTCTTCAAAGGAGTTAACCCAGCGGTCATTGAGCGGAATTTCATTCAGCAACAGCAACCCAGGAGTAGCTTATGTCTAGGTCCTTTGCCAGGCTGGTGGAATCTTGGCCATTCCTACCAGAAACTTGCTTTGCATCGTTATTTAATTGAGAACTTTGCCTTGGATCCCAATGTCATGAAGTCTATTCAACAAAAGGCCATGATCTACTTTATCAAGGGCCTTGGCAAACTCAAGATAGACAACATCAACTGACTTGTGTCTCTCTAGCCCTTTAATAACCTGCCCTATGTGTTCAATCAGTTGGGTAACCGTGCTAAAATGTGCTTGGAACCCATGCTGGCTAGGAGGAGGGACTTCATGGATATCAAGAAATTCAACGAGTTTAAACTTCAGTCTCAAACCCATAGCAATATTCAAAGTGAGAAAAAACGGCCTATAGTTACTACCCTTTTAAAAAAATGGAACAACGTGAGCTAACTTTGGTGAAGAGGGAAACTTGCCCTTATCCAAGATGCAACGCATCAAGTTCGAGAAAACAGGAGCAAGAACCAATGAGCATCTCATCAGAAACTGAGATGTCACACTATCAGGTCCAGGAGAAATTGAAAACCTCAAGTCCCAGATGGCCTCTAATGCATCTTGATCTGTAACTACGAGATTATGAAATTGCTTAATTCGATTAACGTCATCAATATCAATAGACTCGTCATTAGAACAATGAGCTGTTATTTCAAAACTCATTGGGGTTGAAAACACACTAGAGCACTGATCTCTAAGCATGTTAGCCATAGCCTCTACATTGATAAGGCTTCCCCAACAACCTCAAAAGGCCCAACAGGGAGCTTCATATTTCTCTTAAGAGTTTACATAAGAGAAAAAAAAGGCTTCAGATTCGACCTGACCTCCTGTACCACCTTACTCAGTTTGGAATTTGTCATTTTCGGTGGAGGCCATAATCTTATCCTGAATTACGTCCAACTTTTTTGGAGACTAGCCACAATCACTGGATTCGATGAGCTCTTCAGCCTTTCAGCTAGTTTGCAAGACTTTTTGAACAAAGTCTTTCCATATTTTGAAATTTTTGTCCGTGTGCCAATTTTCGGAACACATTCCGAACTTACTAGATTGCAGCAAACTTCCTCAAAAACTGAAGCTAATGAGGGATGGATTTGGAGGTTTAGTGATTTCCATTTTTTTTACCGCCGGCAATTAAAAAAAGCGAAATGGGCGGTTCGGCTAGGCTGCGGCTGCTCGGACAAGTTTGGGCCGAATCGAGTTTTTTTATATTTATTACCAATAGCATGGTCTCTATCATGGTTATTTTGATTTAGAATCAATACAGAGACACCAAGGCATACATTTCAATCAAAATATTCTTACTCGCTTACTTGGCAATTTTCTGTTTTTCACGTATCATCTCGTTAAATCGACGGAGCTTTTTGCTGGGTTAAGCAGAGATTTGCCCACTCAGACAGTACGAGAGGAGAATCAGTTCCGTTGGTCTAATGACTTAATAGTGGAAATGCAGATATTGGACTAGGGAATTAAAAATACTTTGAATGAGATGTATTTTTGGTTATGGTATTCAACATGTGGATAGATTAATCGACAATGTGAGGATGTAGCTGTCTTTTTGGTAGCTAATCTTACCCAAGCCAGCTGAAAGAATTTACTCACGTCACAATATCATGGTACACAAATTTATTCAACGTTTAGGTAGAAAAGTATTTTCAGTGCTGAAAAGTCTTCATTTCAGGGAATAGCTTGAATACTTGCTGGATTTTTAGAAAATCTCTTTGATCAATGATAGAGTACGAAAGCGGGCTATCAGGATTTTGCCGCACCTACTGGCGTGGCATAAGAAGACAATGAGGGTGGTTTAAGGAGGATTGATTTGGTATTCTTTTGTAAGTTTGTTCATTAGTTCGCTCGCTCAGTCCTTATGGACCGTGGTGAGAGTAAAATGATAAGGAGACTTTCTCTGAAGGTGGATATTTATGAAATTGAGCTACTTAGTTGTTGCTTTTCTCACTTGCGTTGATGATATTCTTGCCACTGAAGACGATGACGAAGATATTTGATGGCTAGATACATACGCACACGAAACACCATTAGACTCTGATAGGAATATTATAAAAAATAAGAATATGGTTGGTATAGGTGGATGCTAATAACACATACAGCGGTAAAGGTTATCTAAGAATAAAGAGGGAGAGAGACGAAAGTAGCATTTGAACTCACAATGAATCTACGGATATTTTTTTTTGTCCACACAACACGAATATGTTTTGTCTTTTTTGTCTACGATGAATATATATGTATAGAGATATATATAATATGAACATTATCTTTACTCTGATTTGGTATAGAAGATATAGGTTTTTGCCTTTGTTGTTGTATGTAATAAAGTATCTTTTTGTTGCAATGGTTATTGATGATTTAGGTTCGTTACAGTCCATGACAATTCAAAATTTCTAATGTCACCTAGAATGTACATAGATTTCTTCCAAAATATCGAGATTGGCTTGCTTAAAGCATTTCTTTTTGCGGGGTTGTGATGATGGTGGTGATTATAATAGCAACAACAAGAGGGAATGCAGCTGTAGATTACTTCATTCTGGGATAATGGGTGGGGCAAGAGGGAATCGCAATTCAAATCGATTGCGCCTTATCGGGCGGGGATAGTTCGGTCAACAAATAAGATGCCAGGCCATTTAGCAAAATAGATTTGATAGGGGATGCTCACCAAGAGCAGTCTTTATAGGAATATAAATTGTGGGACGAGCAGTTGAATGAAGACAGTAGAGAAGTTTGATGACGCACTTGCCAAAATCAGAGGTGACGATTCTATTTGGTCAGAGCGGGATAATACATAAGCCATTGCTATGATAGTATTTTATTGGTTTTAATGTTATTATTGGAATTCTTAGCATTAATATGATGATGCTCATAATGTAGCAGTAATTGTGAAAAGGCCCATAGTTCAACTTTTTTGGAAAAGGCAATTTGAAATACCAACTCGCAAAAGGTTTAAGGTGGTAATGGTAATTGTAATAGCAAGGGTGAACGTTGCTGAAGGAGCAGGTGCAGTAGCAATATTGAATAATAATGAACAATTTGTGGGTGAAAATTTACTTAATCAATATAGCACTTACCGAACAGTAATAAAGCTACTGTCTCTGTCGAGAATGGTAGTGTCCCATTTTCATTTGTTAGCAAAAGATAGAAAATCATCTTCTTTGGTAGCAGTTGGAGCTGGCCCATTGGATGGGGAGAGACGAGAGCCTGCGATGACTTGGTCATCCCGACTGAACAAGTTCGAGGAGGAAGAGCTTCGTGGTCCCACCAAACTTCCGTCATAGGCTCCATGACCTAAAGCCTTCGACGATGTAGAACTAGCTAGTCCGACTTCGTTGCAGATACCATCTGTCAAGTTGTTCAGCTCCTGGTCGTGAAAGAGGATACCCGAGGGTTCGCTGCTGACCGAGGATCGGTGCTGAAGGTGGGCGTGTCCATTGCTACTACCATTGGAGCTGCTGTATGGAAGCGACATAGGGGGAGAAACCTCCCCTGAAGACAGAAGGAGCATTGAATTTTTGGCAGTGTTGTTCGAAGAAGAATCGATAGAGGCACTGGGACGACCCAGGGAGCCGAGATCAAGAGAGGAACGTGAGCCCACGTTCAAGTTGAATGGTTTCTGCATGTGATGATTGTTCATGTCACTGGAATTCGAGGAGCATGTGAACTCTCCGTTCAGATAATCATGTCCATCGCCGTTGCTAACAGTGCTTGAGAAGCGGTTGACAGAGTTCAGAAGATTATTCGTCGACGGATTGTGGTGGTTGAGAATATTGCGTGAGATCGGGCCTCCATTACTACGACCTCGGAGGCTATTGGATGACGGTCCATCTAAATCGAGGTTTCCAAGCAGTTTGTTAATATCGCCCCAAATGGCGGTGCCGTTGTTAACTTCTAGACGATCATGATGAATCGAATCAAACAACGAGTGATGCCCGTTTCTATCAAACGGAGGTGAACTTCCAATGCCAGAGTCGTGCGAATCTCCACCTCCATTTGACCAAGGTACGTTTCGAGCAATACCACTCCCGGACATGTGAAGCGGAGAATCATTGGCTCCAAAGTTATTGCTGCCATCCAATATGTTTTGAAGAATAATGCCTTTGCCTGAGTTGCCAGAAGAGGCCAGACTAGAGAAAGCAGAATCTGTTCCACCTCCATTGAGAATACTGTTGAACTTGTTCTGTGATGAAGTAGACGACAAGTTGCTGCCACTACCCATGGGTCCGTCCAAGCCAGAGGAACTAAATGCCGATGAGGATGAGTATCCATTAAAACCATTATGCTCATCTATTCCGTTCATATCCATGTTGTAGAGGCCTAGCCCATTCATGCTTCCGCCGTTGTTGTCGTTACCGGTACGCATTGCAATGTGGGCTTCAATTTCTTTGCGGGCAGCCTCAACATTTTCGGGCAAGCCAGTAACATCAAAAACGGGTTCTTTATCTCTTGACGGAGTCACAATGTACGTATGAGTTTGTTGCTGGATCCTCTTAATGGTTGCCCCCTTGGGTCCAACTACGAGACCAACAACTCGGTATGGAACTCGAACTTGAACGGTGGTTTGGCCAGGTTGATTAGCTACCAATTGTCCAAAGGCTAATGTCGAGTTAATGGAATTCTTAGTTCGAGAAGCTCGAATCTGAGAAAAGTGCTCGGCAGCCGACAAAATCTCACGCTTGGCCAAGGCAACATCCTCTTTTCGACCCGTAACTACAAAGACGGGTTCCTCTCCGCGAACAGGAGTCTTAATGTATGTATTCGTTTTGGTTCGCAATGCCTTGATTTTACAGCCTGGAATGAACAGAAAGAAGTTATTTAAAAACTGGAAAAGGGCTGTTTTGAAGGCCCCGACTATGGATGTGTCATAGTTTTTGGCTTCCTGTCTCCCCCAAGAATATTGTCATTGGTGGGTTATCGTGGCCAAGATTCTACATAAGCGTTCGCTCTACTTCTACTTTCCTATCTTTAGTACACTAGAATCTCCTACATTTTCCCCTCGCTCTCTTTCTCTCCGATTTCCTCGCACAAAACATTGGAGAAGGAAGTAAATGACAGATCTCAATGCACGAAGAAATGCTCCTGGCCTTCAGAGCCCCAAAATGGGGTCATGGGGAATTATTTGCGTATACTTGCTGCCAAGTGCTCTTTGGCTCCCTCGGCTTTCCATCTCGGCAGGCAAGCTCAAAGCTACAAGCAACCAACACGTTCTTCCTCCTTGGGCTCCTTGGCACCTCGTTTGAGAAAGAATAGGATATCTTGGGATGGCGAAGAATTTTTTTTATCTTCGTGCATGTCTTTTCATCTTTAATACACCCAAATGCAATTGCAGTAATTATTTAATTGTTGCAAGTTTTGGCGAAGAGACGCAATTACAATTCATTTACTACAATCCATCCAGAACAGAATGTGTGGAGTGAACGTAAATCATAGAACGTTTTAGTATTCAGGGTATAACCAGGGAAATCTGATGCTTTCACGCTTCGTGAAAGTCGGCTGTTAGAAAATTTTCCTTCCCTCAAGAAACGTTTTAAGGCTAAATAACTGTAATCCTTAGATCGTTCTTAACATTCGAGACAAATTTGTTCGGCTTGAAAATGCTTTAAAAACTGTCCAACACCACTTCCTTCCTACTTATCTTGGGCAAAAACTCTAAAGTAAGATCCATTAAGCTTGATAACGAAAAAGTCACCCCCTTAATAAGAGGTAGGAGAAAGCTGCGTTCATTTCTTGTTAAAAGACTTCTACCCTCAGTTCAGGTTGCCTTAGAAAGCTTTTTCCAACATCGCTCAAAGACCGCGCAGCTTGCTATGGCTGAACACATGAGCACTTCCATTGAACGTGCGCGTGGGTTTCCGACGATCAGAACTGGGGTTAACAAGGCCCACGGATGATATCAAATATATTATGCCAGCCATTGAAAAACGTATGGAAAGTACAAGAAATCGAGGGAGTGCTATCCTGTGTTCCTTCGACTTTTCCATAAGGTCCCATTATAATGAACTTGTCCCTCATACAAGAGTGGGAAAGAGTCGGACTTGCAACCTGACCAAGGGTGGGTGTGTTATCTATCATGTGTGACTGTCGTACCCTCTCATAGCTAACATAGCCTCTTGTTTCAAGAGAGGCAGAAACAAACCTTACATTAGGAGCAGCTGGAGCAAGCTCGAGCCTTTGCTTACGTTCCCCGTTGAAATTGCTAAGGGTAACTATTGGGATTGGATTGCATCCAAACAAATCAATCGTTATTGCATGTGGTCTTATGCCGAACAATGACACGCAGAATATTAAAACAGATCCGTCTTCTTAATACAGCTTCCTTAACAATATGGCAGAAGGTGGCTAGAAAATTGTCTTCATTTTTTCAAAAATTTGCCGGTTTGAAGTGGGATTTTCTTGTTTATTAGGCAACTTCATCTCTCTCTCTCTGTTCACCTTACTTTCGGAAAAAATTAACAAAGAACGGAGCGTTATCGATTGGAAGTCTTTGCCAGTGTTGTGAAGCTTCCCGCAGGAAGACTGGGAGGGAGGTACAGGGAGCGAAAGGACCAGGAAGAGGGAGGGGGAGGGGGCTGTAAGGACACTCAGAACAACAGCTAACGATTTTCCCTTATCTGGCGAGAGGGCCAATAGTCAGATCTTGAAAAAGCTCGAGCGACAGCATTAAGCAAGGGTAGGAGTAGCATTCAGGGCCATGGTTCCAAAGGAAACAAAGGAGGTCAGGAAAACAGCTTTCGAGTACAATTACTGGAGAGGGGTAGTTTGGTTGAATCGGCATTTACTTTTCCATTGATGGAATTGTTAGAACGACCAAATATCTTACTAATACTCTACTTATGGATTGTCTGCATCTTTTAGTAACTAAATTAAGAACGCAATTCAGAGCAAACATCAATTGGTCCTTACATCCGAACTTGAAATCTCAATGATATATTATGTCCAAAACTAGATGCAATTGAAAGAACTACAGCATAGACCAAAAAATTACCCGCGTGCAGTTTATCAGACAATGACTCCACACCAGCCCTAGGTACCCTCTCAGCTGCTCGATACCCTCCTTTAACCATCCTTGCACAACGACACAAACAACACAACCGCTAACTTCATCGCCATGATTGAAGAAAAATCAGCTGTTCGAACATTGGTCTCACAAAGGATCTTCCGGAGAAGATGGGCTCCCTTAGCCAGCAGCCCTAATGGCGTACGTACCCGGACTCCTGTATCTAACCAACATTAGTCCCAGACAACAACTGCCCACCTGAGCTTTGTCAAGCTAATCCAGTGTCCAACCAGCTGGGTCGGACAAATGGGCTGTCACGACATCAAACCGGCTGTACTGGCGCAACTGCCAGCAACAACTACATACGTGAAACATCCACGCGGGGAATTACATTGGATCGACGGCTGCACATCTGAGAACCACGAGGTGGAATCAAAACATATTTCTTCTTACTCTATCTAGTTTTCCGGAAATGAATACCCCATTTTGAATCAGGCTGTAAAAGAGTATTCCTTTAAAGCACATTGACTTTTGGGTAACGCCATTAAGGTGTTGGGCCGGTGATAATAGGAGAGCCTATGGTAGAAATGGAAGGCTCCTTCTCTTATGAGAATGCAAAAGTCCCATCACATTTCCAAGGATTCGAGGAACTCGAATTTGTTCCTTCTTCATTTTCAAAATGTGCCCTCGGCAAGGCCACTTGATTTCTATCCATTATTTCTTTTTCTCTTATAAATTGGTTTGGGTAGACATGTTTTCGGCCAAAGAGCAATCCCAGAAAGATCCGAGCATCCACTGACGATGATGACGGTTGGCTGGCTAGCTGGTCCCTAAAGACCATCGAGTAACATACATGTATGGAACATCGAGCTGTCCCTGACGAAGCAGGAGAGTAACAAAAAGGGAGTTGCAAAAGCTGACACATCCAAATGCCCCAGGGAGGGCTGGTGACCGTAGCAGCTGGTTCTCAGCAGCTTTCTCCCTGTCTTATTTTCAGCCTTTGTTGGTTGGGGTAAAATAATCAATAATTCGCCGGTTGCTTTCTCAAGCCAGCTGCCCTGAAGATCCCCTCCCCTTTATGTCCCTTTAAAGCCCTGGCGCACTTCCGCGAATCCAATGGTTGCGACTACGATGGATCAAACTTGCATCGGGCCGCCAAACTGAGAATCCCTCCTCCCCTGGACTCATTACACCATTCTAGCCTTACATGACTGAGAACGTGAGTGTGAGCGGTCTTTGAGAGAGGAGAGGACCCTCAGTCTTGTGCCGTACATCCATTTCCAGATGCACTAAAACAGCGCAGGCGGGCCAAAGGGTGGCAAAGAAAGGTGGGGTGGTGATTGTACTTGGATGTACGAGAAGCCAACGAAGAAAGGCAACCATCGAGGGAACAGGGGGATTTCCCCCTCACTTCCACCCGAGTGAATGACCTCAATTCGAGGCCAGCAGCTATTCACTGCTGTGAATGAAAAGAGGGTATGGACGTAAGAGAAGAAAAGGAGCAGGGACTCTGAACGAGTTCACCCCAACCAACTTGAGACTAACGCAAGAACGTTTAATCGAGAAAGGGAAGGTTCCAATATAAGGCAAAACCAGCTCGATCCACCCACCCCAACTCCAACCCCGAAAAATAAGATAGCATTATCTGACTCAAAAGGTTGATCAATGAATTTCAATTAAGATCAGATATGAATCAAGCTAGGCCGGGAAAGCGAGAGGCAATGCATAATACAGAGTCTTACCTTGACGGCCCACAATCTCAGCCACATGCTCGGACGTGGGAACGGGAACACATTCGGTCATATTCTGACTGCGACGAGCTTTGAGGTCCTCCAGCGATCCGTGGTTGGGGTATTGAGATGAATGAAAGGGGTGCAGGAGTGGGTTGTCCGAATGGTGGCCACTCATCAGACCACTGCTTCCATTCACGCCTGATAAACCGCCACCACCATTCATACCGTGACTGTGTTGGGAGTGGTGAAGACTAGCAGTGGGCGAGTCCACCAACGGATTCCCGCCTAACCCCGCTTGCTGCCCTTGTAGCATGGCCAGTTCCAAGGCCAATTGCACAGTTCGGCTCTCTTCGAAGGATGAGGTACACGCAGGATTTGAAGATGAAGACGACGACGAGGACGAGGGCAGCGTGAAGCTGTGGTGACGACCCGCAAAGTGAGCCGCGGCGTGACCGTGGTGAGGGTGGGGTGGCCCGGCGTGGCTCCCGCCACCTCCGCGAGAAGCCCCGTGTCCGCCCGAATTGAGGCCACTCCCCGCCGGACTCAAGCCGTGATGACCCACGCCCCCACCAGGGGCCAATCCCTGGTGCGAAGCGTGGTGATTGAAGGCGTGACTGGCCGCCTCCATGTTGTCCAGACTATTGAGACTGAGCGTGGAGGAGGCGGAGTTGCCGGAGGAAGAGGAGGCCGGGAAAAGGGTTTGGGAAGAAGCCGGCATCTTGAGCCGTCGTCACAGCCACGAACAGCCGAGCCAGCGAGCAAGCGAGACAGTCAGCCAGCTAACTAGTGCTACCAAAATAGAGGGGAACAACTCGATAGCAGAGTCCTCCACATAAACGTTCACGATTCCGTTGATATTCTGCGTATGTATGAATGTTGGTTTACTTGTCCC
>NC_081443.1:5853822-5860319 GCF_007210705.1 Tigriopus californicus
ATTCCGTTGATATTCTGCGTATGTATGAATGTTGGTTTACTTGTCCCTATTGCCCGTAGTTTCTATTCGTTCGTTTGTCCGTTCGTCCGTCCGTCCTTTCCGATCGTCCACTTTGGCTAGCCGTGGATCTCGGTTTTCTCGGATGCTCGATCTCGATCACACTCACTAGCGGACTGTCTCACGGTGAGTTTGCATGGATAAACTGAAATCGACTCTTTTTTTTGTTTTGCTGTTTTGGGAGGAAAGAAGGAGGAAGGAAGGCGGATCAGCCCCAGATCCAGAGGAAGCACAAGCAGAACAAGAAGAACGAGAACAAGAACCAGCTGGAGGAACAAGGCCAGGAGAAGGAGAAGCCCAGGCAGAACGGAGCACGTACGATCCCTCATCCAACCCGCCTGCAACACACACACCCACAGCCACAGAGGGAGAGAGAGAGACACGCGGAGAAGCAGCTGCCCAAGAGCAGCCCCGATTCCACAACAACAGCAGCTTTACCACGCTGATTCTAGCGCTCGCTTCAGAACCTTAGCCCCACTCATGCTCTGCCCATCAGCCTCATTCCCCTTGCAAGCCTTGCACCCAACTTCTAAACTGGAGGGCTGGCGGAAATTCTTCGCCCACCTCGTGGTAAATGGATAGCCACTACCGCACTACCCAATAGCCTGGCTGGACCGGTTTGGGCCTGGTTTACCGGCTCTCCGGGACGAGTCAAAAGTTGATCAGGGTCCAAAGAGCCTAAAGAGCTGCCGAGGCGTTGAGCTGCAAGTATTTCGGGTTGTTTGCTCCCATCGGGTTCAACACACTCTGGAGCAGGCGTGAGAGGAAGAAACTGAACCGCACTAGTCTCGAAAAAGCCGGTAGGTCCGGGCAGTTAGGCCGTGGGCTGGAGAAAGGGAAGAAAGGCGCGGGAGAGGAAAGGGAAAGGCATGGATGAAAAAACCCGAGGGTAGATGCTGCCCCCTGCCCTTTTAGACATCATGTTTCGGGAGAGGTTGGATTGAAAAGAAATGGAAACCACGTGAATAACTTGATGAGGCTTCTTTTCTCGAGGAACCAGGCTGTAATATCTAGAAGGCTTGATGCAATGTCCGGACTCAAATCAAATTATAATCGGGATTGTTGCTCATTCAAGTACTTGCGAACGAGGGCTCTGCCTAAACAAATGGGGTAGTTGAAAAATGTGCCATTTTAGTTACACTCTAGAGGTAAAACTGGGATAAATGCTCCGGTGTTAGGTCGACAGAAATCGTGCCCGGACTTGCAACTATTTGCAACAGTGGAAAGAAAATTTGAACCATTTCACCTAAACCATCGTTTCTACATCAGGACCCTTCGTCAAAGGTTCGACTGGGAATAGAAATCTTGTGAGGGTCAATGAGCACCGGTCGGAAAGGAAAGAAAAGGGCTGTGAAAGATTTTTGACATTATGCGCCCATTTAGCTGAGCAAATAGCGGACCTAAATGCAAAACCTTATCGACAAGTAAATCACTAAAAATGCGTTCCGGTTTTTTCACGGGCCTTAATTAAAGCCACAGGGAATATAAACTCCGGTATTACTTCAGTTAAAGTTAGTAATTCGTCCATTTGTTAGCAGGTTAAGATGAGATGTGTTCTAACAACGAATTTGAGTTGCCAGACCAGGCAATTCTTTAAATATATGGTTGATGTAGGGTTGATCTAAAAAGCTTATCAAAAGTTTGTGCAAATCTGACTTAAAGGTTGCCAACAGATACTGGATGCTACCGAAAACGTACTCCCTCTGACAATATTAGAGGAAAATAAATGAAACATCGAAGAATTTAGCCCCCTTGTTCACCACACTTGACCTTAAAACCTGGCCGGGTTAGGACAAAGCTCAAGAAATCTATTGAAAACGTGCAGATACCTTTGGCATCTTCTCTGAATATTGTAGAGTCACAACTTGTTTGATCTCTCATTCAAACAATCAGTTTGGAGACTGTCTTCCTGATGCTAGGGCTCTCACATAAATTCCTAACTACTCCTCGAAATTTCGATTGCATTCCTTTATGGACGAAACCTGCTTAATATTATGAACTTCAATATCTCCATGTAGAATGTTTAATGGCGTTGACCTAAAGGTCATTAAGCGGAATTTCATTCTGTTCAAGGCCATATTACGCTTAGCAACCCAAGAGTAGAACCTCTACCAGACAGACGGAGTCTTGACCATCTCTGCCACAAACTGTTTTTTTAAGTAAGACGGACTTGTCTCGTTTCAGGCATAAAAAGAAATTTAACGTTCAAAATCAGAAGTTTAACCTTTTGATAAATTTTCTCCGCTGAGTTGTGACCAGTGATTCAGTCAAAGAAGTACGTACGTACGCATACAATAGTGTAGCAAATTAGTCACTGGATTTGAAACGAAACTTTAAAATAGTCGGGAAGAAAACTTTTTATGTACTTTTTAACTCGGTTGAAGAAAAGACAAAAGTAACGAAAACAGGAGGACTAAACCCGTTCCGTTACCGATACCGTTACTTTTGCTGAAATGCAACGCCTTACCGGTAGCGTTACTGAAAAAAAACGTGTTACATGTAAGGCAGTTCCTTGCAACGCCGTTTCTGAAGTCACTAAGTGACCTTTGTTTCCTATCATGAATGAAACTTCTTACCCAATCAAGAACCGTGCCGTAGATTCCAATCTCATGGTGCTTGTTCAAAAAAGGCCATGATCTACACTGTGGTCGTAAGGAGTATCCCCTGACAAAACTAGTAAAACTGATGAACAGAATGATAACTTATTTCATTTAGCATCCAGTGCAATCACTTTTCAATTCAACAACCTTTTTCATTTTACTCTGGTATAGACGCGACTAAGGACTTAAAATTATTTAATTCAATCCCAGACCATACTCCTTGAAGCGGTTATTCAAGGTGTTTGGTGCAAGAGGCCGGTTCCATCAAACTAACCCCCAATTTAAGGACCTTTCATAAATTCTTGATGGAATTAAGGTCAGGTGAAAAACCAGGTCACACCTGTTTCCTCCAGAAGTGATGAAAATTCGTTTCTAAACAGTTTTCGGGGCTTTGGCCTTTTTGATATGGAGCACCATCTCGCATAAGAAATACTCTTAAAGTTTAGGGGGTGAGTTTCCATTGGGCCAATCGGCCTGTGGTGAACTTCCTTTTCATGGCAGGAAGGGCTATTTTAGACAACATCTCATCTTGGTAGTTTTGGGCATTTACTTCGGTGTTTTGAGGAATGAAATGCAAATCAGACGCTCTTCTACGGCCACACATTGCCCATCCCATGATCTTTCGAGGGTGCTTCACCACCGGAGCATTGAGTTTGGAGGAGGGAATCAGGTTAACCAGGTATTTTTTCAGCCAGCGATGCTAACCTCGTGCAAAATTGACGCTAAAAAATGCTTATTGGAATTCGAAAATGGTAGAACAATGCCACTTTTTTAAGAAAAGCAAATTATTCATGGTGCTCATTAAGAATTTCAGTTTCACAATTCAATTATATTTGGCACTCTTTGACAAGGTATGCTCAGGCAACATCTTGAAAATTATACTTTTAGGAAAAAAATATTGAAAAACACAAAAATCTAAAGAAAACCTGGAAGTAGAAACTGATGCAGTTGTTTTTATGATATTCTCCTAATTTTGAACCCTGATATTAGAAGGGAACACCAAAAAGTTACAAGTCTTATTTGAGAGAGAAAAAATGTATTTTCAGGATTTGAACAAGGTTTTTGCATTCAATTATAATTGTTCTTATCGCCAAAAAATGGGTGAGATTAGATCATGAAAATAAGATATTTTTTATCGTACATCATACTTCAAAGCGGTCATTAGCAAGAGCTGCAAAAAGTTTCTTTATTCATAGAGCTCAATTGTTGTCTATCTCTTCTATTTTGACTTTTTTGCTATTCTTGAATCTTGTTATTTGGTTTACCTCAAATGTGGGGGAAAATACTTTTCGGAATACAGTGAAACTAACCAAAATGTTTGTGTTTATTTGAATATTACAGTAAAATTAATCCATACTTACATTTACTTAAGGATTGGTGCTTCGTCCTGATACACGCACTGACCATTTTAATCAATTTTTTGATTTGTGTTAGCCAACACAAATTCCTAATGTGTGCCAAAAGTCTGGTTACAAACAGAATTTTGGTTACCCAAATATCTACTTTTTTCTCAGAAGCACTGCATATGAATCAAGAAATATAAAATGCTGCAAGACTTCAATTCTGCAAGAACTTTACGGCCCCACTGTACCTTTTGAAAGGACTTAGAAAAGTCAAGATTAGCAACATGAACTTGATTGTGACTTTCAAGTCCCTTTAAGACCTACTTCTCAATCAGTTGGTAATTGTGCAAAAATGCGATGGAAACATGTATTCGGACATTCAGGCAAGCGCTGCCAATGCCAGTGATGCAAAATTGGCGTTTCAAACTGGTTTTAACGAAGGTGACCTTTCCTCATATAGCAAAAACGTGTTTAAAGCCCCATACTTGCATCACTTACACTGGTAACAACAAACAAACGAACCTGTCAGAGCTTGCCTAAACGTCCCCATTGAGAAAGAGGAATGACTTCATGGACCTTAAGAAATTTTACAAGTTTAAATGTCGTGATCGTCTCAAACATGAGTACCTCAATTTGAAACAATCCCAAACCTTAAAATGGGAATTAGGTGGTGTTCATTGTTTCAATGTTCATAGTTTTTTTTTTATGATTCCCTTGCTTTTGTCGTTTACTGATAGATACTGTTCTTACAAAGATATTTGCATTCGTGATTTGAAATTCAATTTTGTTTTTTAGGAACTCCCCAATATTCATTTAGTCCTCATTATAGGGCATATTTCATTCAGCTAAACTTAGGTCAAATACATTTTTCAAAATTAGAACCGTTTTATTTGTCTGTAGACTGGAAATACGACACAGGCCTCCATCAATGAGACTAAAGTTGGATTATTCATGGTATAGTGTTAGGTTATTAGCCACTTTTGATGTTTTTTTTAGCATTAACATGTTAGCCAGCACAGGTTCCGAGCACATTTTAGCACGGTTGCCCAACTGATTGAGCACTTCGAGCAGTTCAATGAGGGACTGGAACGACACGAGTCAGTTGATGTTGTCTATCTTGATTTTGCCAAGGCCTTTGATAAAGTAGATCATGGCCTTTTGTTGAATGGACTTCATGCCATTGGGATCCAAGGCAAGGTTCTCAATTGGATAAAAAGCTTAATTCATGATAGGAAGCAAATTGTTTAGGTTGAGGATCCCTCAGTGACATACTACATGATGTCAAATAAGGTGTTCCCAAAGGCTCCATCTTAGGACCCCTCCATTCTATAATATTTCGTTGCCCCGCGTCAAAAGCTTAGTATTACTATACTGCCAGTCTCTCTTCTTATGCTGACAATACAAAGGTAGTTTCTGGTAGGAATGGCCAAGATTCCACTAGCCTTGCAAAGGACCTAGAAAGAATCTACTCTTGGGTTACTGAGAGTAATATGGCCTTGAACAGAATGAAATTCCACTCAATGACCTACGGGTCAACTCCTTTGAATACTCCACTCGTAGATAATGGAGGTAAAGATATTGGACAGGTCTCATCCATGAAAGATTTAGGTGTATTCCTTCAAAATAATGGAAAGTTTGCTGAGCATATCCAGTTGAAGGTGGGTAAAGCTTTTCAAATATGTGCCTGGATATATCGCACGTTTAAGTCCATAGATAGCATCGCGAAACTAACTCTGTACAAGTCGATTGTTCAGCCCCATCTTGAATATGCTTCACCCATTTGGCTCCTATGAGTTCAGCAGGTTTGAAAATGGTTTAACAAGTTCAAAGGTGTTTCACTAGCAATGAAAGAGCTCTCGTATTGGGAGAAACAAAACAAATTGGGACTGTACAGTGTTCAGAGAAGGTTCGAAAGGTATCTGATACTGCACGTTTTCAAAGCATCCATGAGCTTTGTCCCAACCCAGGATTTAGGGTCATTTCTAGTGACCATAGAAGCTTAATGTGCGTTTTGAGAGCACCTTCAAGCCCTCGAGAATCCAGGTTAGTTCGAACAATGAAGTCCACAGCTCTTCTTTCTTGGGCTCCTTCATTGTTTAATTTGTTTCCCATTGATATCCGTAGAGAATACGTAGGCCTTGTTGATCCGAGTGCATCTTCCAAGTCAGACTTGGACAATTTTTTAGATAGCATTTTAGATCAACCCTACTTTCAGGAACTAGCTCGGTCTGTTAACTCAAATTCGTTGGCAAACCAAATGTCATATAAAGATTGAAAGGTAATAAATAGACGAATTACAACCTTTCATTATAATAGTGCTAGGGATTACATTCGCTGTGACGGTACAAAAAAAACCCAAACCAAAAAAAAGAAAAAAATGAGCTCTATGGATAAAGAAACTTATTGCAGCTCTTGCTTTTCCACTTTGAAGTATGATGTACGCTAAAAGAACGACTTAATGGTGCGTAAAAACCTCGTTCAAATGCTGAAAAAAATA
>NC_081443.1:5861892-5864091 GCF_007210705.1 Tigriopus californicus
CCTGGTTCGACCCCAGACTTGCCAAGTCCAAACTTCTTTACTGTATTTGAATTACAGCATAGGTTGCTGCTTTAACACCATAAATGGGCGAACCTGCGGTCATTCCCGTGGGTGAGGTAATAATTTATGTTGGCTGTGACGACGAAGTGGGAATATCCCTCAATTGGTACACCCAAGATCAGATGGCAGGCCGAGCGAGAGAGTTGCCATCTGACTTCATAACAAACAAACTTTCACGATGTCCTTGGTACTTATCTGTAGGAAAGTGATCAGGATATCAATTTTGGCAATGTTATCAATAGGGCCGGCCAAAATTTTCAGATAGATATAGTCTTTAATGACAGCAGATATGCATAGAAAATCGACCCGCCTTGCACAAAAATTTGCAAATAAACTTTCTAAAACATAGGCACCAACACATTCTGGAGGGTGTAAGGGCTGCTTTTGTCTTTCCTATCAAGCAACACGTAGATGAAAAGGAAAACTATATCATCCAGCATATGGATTTGAACCTGCTATCCCTAGCAAGCAGATCTTGCCTTGTCCATGCTGCCTCCTAGACTGATCAGCATTTTGCACATCCTTAATATTTTGTGAAAAAGATAAATCTCAATTCATTAACTAAAAACCGATAATGTCACAGCCTAGCAAGTGCATTGCTTGCATGATTGTTCAAGTGGTAAAGAAGAAGAGCGAATAATAAAGTAACGAGAGATGTATCGTGAGAGATGGGTCGTTACAATTACACAATTTTGAAATGTAATGGAATAACAGTTCCTTTTTCGAAAAAGAGGAACGAATTACTGCAATTTCGTTACTAATGCCCTGCGTCTCAGGGCCCTCATGAAGTAGCTTTTGGAGCTACTCCTCTCTCCACTACAGCTGGAGGGATGGCAGGCATTGCAACACTTGGTCAAGTATAAGTAAATTATCTGAACATATGTACATTTGTATGTACCTAAGAATTCTGGTATAGAAAACAATAACCATTATGATATATGATTTGTGGTACCACATTACCAATAGTGCAAATATTTTGGGTTCAAAGAATGCTGTTTTTGACAACCCAAACTTAATTAAGGAAATGTGAAGGGGCGTTTGTTCAATATCCCCTATATATTCAATAAGTCCCATAAAACACAAAATTCGAAACGAACAAAAGAGAAAACATGGTCAAAGGAGAAAAATGGCAAATCGTTCGCAATTCAAGAAAATTTTGTGAAACAAGTTTGGCTCAATATAACAAAACGAAAAACCTTAGGTTTTCAAGACCAAGTAATAACCTCAATGACTACTCATGCCACATAATAGATAACTCTAAGAATCCATGAACGAATAATTGGTCACAATGGGAATTAGTAAATGACAATGTGCTAAATAATTCTAGCGACAAAAGCGACTTTAAACCTCTCTAGTTATTCCATCAGAGGATTGTTTCTTTATGTTTTGACGGTTGTTGACCTTTCTATGGGTTGTGAGTGGGTTTCATACCATACTTAACCAATATTTTTTATTACTTTTTGCTTCTCTGTTGAGGGCAGAGTTTGTTTACATAGACATTCTACCGTAGTGGGCCAAATTCAGCTACATGTACAAGTAATTCAGTTGTATTTGCGCTTATCCACGGTTTTTTTATAGCTTGTCGACAGGCAGAAAAAATAACGAAACCCATTCCAGATGTGAATGGTGAATGAGAAGTTGAGTGATTCAAAGAACAAAACTGAGAGCCTCGGGTCGTCGCTCTTGTAGACGGCTAGTAAAGATTGACATAGGGCCTCAGTGATTTGACTCCGAACATTGGCAGTGGTGGCATGATGCTCCGGGATTTATCGAAATTTGACAAATGCAAGCCATTTAAATATCATAGAAATATTGTTTGATTTCTCATGTGGCTGCTATGGCTCAGATAATTTGGTCCTTGGTCACCTGTCCCTATTAGTATCGCTCATCAAGCAGGCCGGATGTACGGTACAGCAGGCTGCTATGGCTCAGATAATTTGGTCCTTGGTCACCTGTCCCTATTAGTATCGCTCATCAAGCAGGCTTGCGAGATATGTGTCAAAACGTCTCATTATAGTCTTCACTGGCCATAAACGCACTGGTTAAAAAGTTCTCATGTACAATTTACCAGCAGCTGGACCTAAAAACTCCATGAAAGGATAGCCTAAAGAGAAAAATCTCATCGTAGCTGCTGTACAC
>NC_081443.1:5864116-5865368 GCF_007210705.1 Tigriopus californicus
ATACCAGCAGCTGGACCTAAAAACTCCATGAAAGGATAGCCTAAAGAGAAAAATCTCATCGTAGAATGGCCTGACTCCTGGGGGCCCAAGCGGGCCCAGACAAAACTCACTCAGGGCCAAATTTTACAGTCAAATTGGCCGTGTTTTGGCCCACACTTTAGCTAACCTGAGTTTAGAGCTCCGTGGTAGAGCGTAGAAAGAGTGTTGTGTGAGAGAGGACAACTTCAAGAAAGGACGGAACCTATCATATTCGTATATAGTCTTAGGACGGAAGGGAAGGAACTCAGTTCATCACTCAGTTCATCCATCCCTCCATCCCTGCGTGCGTGCGTGCGTTTATCCGTCTGATCTGATCTGATCATCAGTCAGTGGCCAAGTCTAATCGAAGTAGGCCCTCGACTCGAGTGCACATACCCTAGGCTCATCGACGTCAGGCCGCACGCTCAACTTGTTGGCGGACCAACCCCACTGGTCGCACTTGTGGCGGACCTCGTTGCCCAACGGATCACTCCTACGAACTCCAATATTCCATCCAATATTGACCTCAACTTTTCGACTGACCTTGAGCCGTTCTGGATTCTGAACAGTTCTGCCGCTCTTGATTCCTGCCGGAGGAGGGTGGCTGTCTGACTGGGTGCGTGATCTGTCCTCTTCCAGTGCTCAAGGTCGCGTGTGACACCCCAAGGCCCAGATCCCGCTCGTACCCTGCTTGGCTACATTGCCTTGGTCTCTGCCTCCGTTCCTCCCTCTGCTTGAATTTGCCTCGAGACCCGTTCATTATCGTGTGGGGCCGGGCATGGCCTTGATGCAACCGCGACCGCAGGCCTTACGCGCATGGTTAGCGCGACCCGTCCCTACGAGCTCCGCCCATCCACCCGGAGCCGGTCCACCCACATCGACCACCCGCACCTTGCACGCCGTGGGAGCGCGCGATGCTCATGGGTGGGTGTCGCTCTGGCGCCTGGACGAGGCTGGCCGCCCGGCGCCTGAATGGACCGGTGTTAACCGCCAGCGACGCGACTGGCTGCGGTTTGGCCGACGTGGGGCTCACACCCGCACCTCCTCCGGCTCGAAAGGCGGGCGCGGTACTGGGTTTCAGTCCGAGTCGGCTGACGACGCCAATTGGTTATCGCGTTCCGAAAAGGTCAGTCCCTTTGTCCCTCTCTTCTGAGCTTTGACCAAGTTCTTTAATCTAGTACCACCTACTTCAACGTGCGGGATTGCCATCCCAATACTTTCGCCCTTGTACTCT
>NC_081443.1:5865404-5865570 GCF_007210705.1 Tigriopus californicus
AGGACCGATTGAGTCGACTTATTGGCTTGCGACGGGATATTAGCCATTCCTATTCAGTGCTGGATACGATTCTTTACCATTTAGCTGTGGGCAAAACCTTGGGGCTATCTGGGTCCAACGCCATCCAATATTTGAATGAGAATGATGAGGGATTTCGCGTGCTTCC
>NC_081443.1:5865606-5869705 GCF_007210705.1 Tigriopus californicus
ATTCAGTGCTGGATACGATTCTTTACCATTTAGCTGTGGGCAAAACCTTGGGGCTATCTGGGTCCAACGCCATCCAATATTTGAATGAGAATGATGAGGGATTTCGCGTGCTTCCCCTTTTTGGTACCATTCCGGCTCAGAAAGGCATCAAAGAAATCTTGGAGGAGGATCTACAAATTGATTTTAGCAAGGTAAGCCTTCCAATGACATCGCATGCCTGAGAAGTACATTATTGGCCACATATTTGGGTGGGGTAAGTAAATGCAGCTAGTCGACCGAATGATCAGACCAGATCCCCTCCATTCCTTCCACATTATGGCACTTTGACCTTTCACCATTGACCTTTCATCTTTCGTCTCAAAGGCTAAGACTTTGGCGGCGACTAGAATGCACCGCTGTGCATTAGCAATTGTATTTTGGCGCAACGTTGAAGTTATTTTTGGCTGTCATCGGGTTTAAAGTCCAAAGGTTGCTTTCAAAGGGTTATTGCGCGTCATGAGACCAACAATGAACTTTCCTTCTCTTTTTTAGCTCCTACATGGCGAACATTACTTCCAATTATATCGTCCCATTCCCAAAGGAGCCCAAGTGCATTCCATCATTCAATTGGCCGATATCGTGAACAAGGGCAAAGATGCAGTTTTCATATTTGATGGTAAGACAGATGCTTTAAGCACGGCCCGCCTTCAGATTCAGTTAGGGGGACATTTTTTCAATGTTAACTTCGACTGTCTGTCATTCTTGGAGGGATGCCAACTTGCTCTAGACAGCCGTTTTGTCCCCTGGCAAGATACTGCCCTATCCACTGTTATTTCCTGTAAAAGCACATGGGTTTCATAGCCCCATCGAAGGAGAATTCAAGTTAGAGCCAAAACGCACGAGAGAAAGGCAGAAGGCAATTGCGACGCAAATTGTTGCGAACTCTATACCCTTCAAATGGGTGGGTATGATAATGCGTGCCAATTTCGGATAAAGCTTGAGAGAAGAAACCGAAAATTACGCGGCAAGAACCTTTAAACCGAAGTTGTAGAGGAAATCGAGAAATGTTGATATCATAATATACGATACGAAAACGTCACTTTCCCAATTCCTGTTCATTACAGTGGCCACTCGGGATGATCAGGAAAATTTCCTGATGTACAACCAATTTTGCTATTTTGTCAAAGGTGCCGGTGGCATCGGAGTTAAAACTTGCTCTGACTCAGCAGTTCCGATTATCAATAACTACTTCCAAGATCAGCACCCCACTTTTGAGCATCATCACACTACCTCGGCTGACCAGGTACGAATATGCCCAGACTATAACATTTTCGTTTTCTTTAGTAACTGGTGGAGTTTTTGTCAATCGATGTTCATGCTTTAAACGTTGACAGCTTCTTCTTCATAGCAGGCGGCCCTATTTCGGCTCACTGGAGACACCAATCCCTACTTAATTGATCCCAATTTGGCTCAGAAGTTCGGTTACAAACATCCCCCGCTTCATGGGGTTTGCTCCATCGGTATCGTAGCCAACATCTTGCAAGAGCAATTCCAAATCCCCGACGACAAGTTTAAGGGAATCAAGGTACAAAAGGCATACTTTGAAGTATTTGATACAAAACACCTCATATTATTATTGGTTTAGGTCCGATTTTCCGCTCCGCTCTTTCCCGGAGACACAATCCAAATTTGGGCTTGGCGAATGCATAAGAACGTGATCTTCTTTAATACCATGTCTATGGAAACGGGCGAAATGGTGCACACAGGTAAAAGAAAACACCAAGTGTTTTCATATCTGGTGTAAATATGACGTTTTTTCGTTGGGTTTTAGGTGGATATGTGACGACGTACTAAGAAATCGCCCTTGTACAACACCGACATTCAACAATCGACGACATTGTTGTCTTAACTCATTTACCCTCGTACCTATCTATAAAATTTGGATAATTTTACTAGACAATGCCATGAGCATATTTAGCATACAGAAAAGATCATGTCAACTAACTTCTAGTAGAAGATAGCTCAGACTGAATTTGTCAGGCAATAACTATATTACCTATATCCCAATACAGTATGATCAACACCCCCTGAAGCCATTATTTCCGTTAAATAAACAATTTGAATGCCAATCTCTAAGCTTATGAAACCGGTTCATTGTGCTTTTGAATCAAAAAGGTCATCTCTGTTCTATTTTAAGTAGCTCATGTTCCCTTTTTTTAAAGGAAAATAGTCGCTTCCCGTTAGATTTAATCTAAAAGTTGATGAAATCAAATCAAAATCCATAAAGTTATTTTCTTTACTGGCTTAGTCTTTAAGACTTAGTTGACGATGATGAAGCGAAGTTAGTTTCCGTTAGGTATTACAGTAGTCCAGTGGCGAACTTGGATGAATGCCTCTTCGATTGCTCAGAGCATGGCCCTGAGTGAAGTACGCGTCAGGCCAACGCCACTGAACACTCCATTTGTTTAGCATGTAGTTATTGGAGGGAATAATGATCCTTTTTTGGTCTCTTCCCTGAGTGTGGTGAGCAAATGCACATTCTGGGTAACGTCCGAGCCTTAATACAGAGGTAGGAGCGTTCGAATGTGTTACATAAGAAAGAGTTGAAATGAGAGCTGTTTCATGCATTACTTCAGAAAGTGGAAGTATCGCTCGCAGCGCTCTTGTATTGGTAAGGAATACCGGGTGGCCGCCAATACGCGTCCGAATCTTACACCAGTGCATTCCACTGCCCTAGAAAACTCCTGTAGCAGTTGCCAATAGTAAAATTAGACTAATAGTTCATCAACTATTTCATTAGCTTTAACACAGGCCTTCAGACGACCTCAATAGGCAACACTAGCTTTCCGGCGAAATTGCTAGTCCATGGCGATCCAAGTCTTCGAAACGGCGGCCTTCAGACATATTGACAAGGCTTTGCTCGCCACATGCTTCCTAATGCTGAAGTCCAGAAGCTTCAGGTTTGGGGGTGATGTCTTTGACCTTCCGATAACCATGAAGCCGCGCAAGGGCTTTTTCGAGTAACTCTTCCAAGTTGATGTCGAAGGAACGCTATTGAATTTGCAAGTTATAAATGGACACAAAAAATAGATACATCAACCTCTCTATTATAAAAATTTATTGAAAATTATTCGTTTTGTTATGATTTTGACTTTGCCATCCGTTGGATGCGCATTGACGGCCACCCGGTATGTAGGGTTTGCTTTGTTAACATACATGAAGTTGGAACTAATTTTTTAACAAAACTCAATCAACCCTGCATTTATGGGCAGGCCACGTGCACAGTTCTTTCAATGGTGCAACTGGCAATTCTCTCACCGTGGTGGGCGGTCGGCCAAATTTCGCATCATAATTCTTCAATGGCAATCTGACAAATACAATTGGGTTGATTCCCATTTCACAGCCAATTGGAGTTAAAGCGAGGATTCGTCAGTCGGTCGATCTATCACGGCTTTTTTGAGACGATATATTCGGCACAAGTCGTCATAATCCTGCCACGTCAAGGTCAACAGCAATTGTTGCGTGGGGCACGGTTGACCGTTGGCATCATGGCCCGATTCATCCAACGGCGCGACTTTGGGTAAACCCGGACCGGTAAAATCCAACACGGCCCGGCGTTCTTTCACCAAAAACGTGACATGAAAGATGTTTTCAATGGTGCGCCCAAAGCTGTCCGGATCCAAGACAAAAGCGAATAGATCAATAAAGGGGCAATTCTGTCTCCGTCGTTCTCGTTTGAGCGTTTTCCACACTCGGTCGACCAACGCATCCACGCCATCGACGCGACCCGCGTTGACCTTCAGAGTGACGCGCGTGGCGGCGCCGGGCTTACTCTTGGCCACGCGCTCGCGTTTGGCCCCGCCGGGCATGGGCGTGTAGCCAGCGGCTAACGCGCCATTGAGATAGGTAAGGACAGGCGCAGGTCGAAAGAAAGGCCGCACATGCCGGCCCCAAGCTATCCAGTTGGCGGTCCCGCCTTGCAATACACCCTCATCGGACACGGTAGTGCTTAACACGGGCGAGCCGGCCAACTTAGCCACGAACTCGGCCGGATTCAATTGGAACTCAAAGCGTCGGTTGATGTTCTCGGCCTGAGCGCGGCACAATCCGGCAAAGTCGC
>NC_081443.1:5869741-5870438 GCF_007210705.1 Tigriopus californicus
CAATAAAAAAACAGGTGACGGACACCAGAGGTTACGCGATTCGATATTGATTAACTTCCGTGTAGTTTTGTTTTTTCGCTAAATTAAAGCTTCTCTTTCGCTTTCTTTTGCTCTGCGTACTTGAGGTATGCCTGCCACCTGGCGACCAGAATTGACCTGATTTGGGTTTGGGTGAGCAGATTTTGAAGCTCACGACCGTCAGAACGGACATTTCTCCTTGTTTTCAAGACATTTTAGCGTCATCAAAATAGTTGTACTCCTATTAAAAGGAACTTTTTCATCTTCAAAGCTACTAGGTAGCAGGATTCCCTCGACTACGTATGGCGATGTGCATGCAATTCATCACTCGCTTTTAACAAACATACGCGCTGTTGTTTTGAAATCCAGAGCTTTTGTTTGACCCAAGGTAGTAAAGTATTTTGGGTATGCTACCACTGTCCGAAATTAATGTTGAAGACATTGACACAACCATATTTTTTCCTCAATCCCCAGAATCCCAAGGCTATTCATTTTTTTTTTCTGCGACTTCCTTACCGCTACCGGGATTGGAATCCCAGCAATTCAAGACGAGAAGATTATTTATTTTACTTGACTTTTATTTATATATATTATTTGATCGATCAACGAATTGGAGTTGGCTGATCTGGCTAATCCTTGAATATAAGGTTGATCCGGAATTTCAGTCAAAAACTTGTCC
>NC_081443.1:5873744-5896519 GCF_007210705.1 Tigriopus californicus
AAGTCGAGATAAACTACATCGACTGATTCATGGCTCTCCAGTCCCTCAATAACCTGCTCTATATGCTCAATCAGTTGGGTAACCGTGCTAAAATGTGCTCGGAACCCATGCTGGCTAAGAGGAAGGAATTAATGAATATCAAGGAATTCAACAAGTTTGGACTTCATGATCTTCTCAAACACCTTCGCAATATTCGAAGTGAGAGAAATCGGCCTNGAGCCAGTTTACACCCTTTGCCTGCCTTTTTGCATCTCTGTCGTTTATGGACATCGCAAATTTCGATAGCATTCTCTACTATGCTCTCTTTGACCTGTATGACCTCTTTGACTACAAGGGGCGTTTGAATCAAATCAAGAGTGTCAGTGCCAGTGTCCCTTTTGCCTACACTTGACTGGTTCATCCCACAGTCAATTTGTGGCTGGGTGTGACCAACCCAAGCTATTAAAGCTTCCATAATGAAAGGCTTATTGATAGAGGACGGAGTTTTCCCATCCAAAACCAGCTCAAGACAATTCCTAGCCCCTTCAGAAAGTCCCTTCAACAAAGCTTCCATGGTTATTGAAAGCAAGACTATTTAAGGGATCCTAATTGCAAATACTTGAGACCTGAACAAAATATGGAAAATATTCTGGAGGCTTCCTTCAGTTTCAAGCGAAAAACCGTTAGAAATGAGCAAGAGGAAAATAAAAGATGAAAAAGTAGAAGAAGAAGAAGAAGACAGAGCCAAGAGAGCCAAAGAGAGAAACCAGCGCGTGTGAATGAGAACCAGCTGTAGAGCAGGTAAACAACACACGTGCTAGGTGGAAACCAAGGAGGAACGTACTCCCTGGGGACAGACAAGAAGAGAATAGATGATTTCGCTAGGTTGGGGCTACCAACAGAGGAGAAGAGATAAGAGTGGGTCGACTACGATGACCTACTCTTGGCTGACCAGCTAGCTAGCCTCAGCCAACATACACCAACTCGACTACAGGAACAAGCTAACATCAATGGAGAGGAATCGAACAAAAGAGGGTTCTAGAACCCAATTTTGTATTGAAAATAGGAAACTAAACTGATTGTAAACAACAAGAAAAATCGACTACATTTACGAGTACATGAAATGAACAGACTAAACAATGAAAACAAAATGAAGTACTCCTTAAGCCAAAAATACATGAAATAACCTAGAATTGGGATAAAAAATGTTGACAGACGAAAAAAGTGAAATATGACATGAACATAAAAATAAAAGATATAAGACTAAACTACTAGAGATAGGGAAGAAATGAAAGCTAAAGAACAAAAGTGTCTTAGCTTATGCAGCCACGCGACCACTTACACAACACAACACACTCAGACCGGCCGTTTGAAAGTCCCTAAACATTAAATTTAGTGCCCTGCAATAGTACAGAGTACTAGTTAAAGTCAGTTGAATTACTGGCAGATCGTCTAGCTACATTATTGGAGAGGACAAAATTGGGCCGATCATTCGACGAAAAACCCTGTTTCATGACTCACAACCCTCACAACTCACCTCTGCCTACTTTGCCTCGTCTTAAAATGGTAAAAAGCAATTTGATTTCAGTGTGTTGCAATTGTGTCGCACAAGGACAAGTTGTTCATGATATGCACGACTTTTTTCCAAACCCCTTGAATTTCGAACAATTTTCAAAAAAACATTTCAGATAACGGTTCTTCAAAAAAGTTGATTGAAAAAATACAACAAACAATTCAATCAATCGGCCTCATTGAACTTTTGGTATTCTCTTACACCCTGACACATAAATTCGTTCCGGTCGGCATTTGCATTGTTGTTAAACTTGTAGTTACAGCGCTTCATCCGATCTGAGTTTGAAAAATTGAATGGTTGTCTTAACTACAACTCCTATTCTGACTAGGGTAAAATAGTTCGTTATGGGATTATTTTGGTTTAATTTCCATCGATTCTCCTTCACGTTCTTTGTCAATATCTAAGTTTCTGCAAAAAAATTAACCCGCAAAACGTCGAGTGACATTGGCTGACTTTTGATGGTGTGACGCCATTCTTTATTTTTTATAAGGAAGGGAGAATGGCCTGGAAGCTCCCCTAAACAAAATACTTTTGATGATGTATGCTTAAAATTGATGTAATAATTTTTCAACGCCTTGGCTTCTTCTACAGCTGAGCATTTCCAGAGGAAGCTCGAAAACACGTCGTAAATTTGATGGCAACAAATCTCCAAAACTTGTTGAGGAACATACCAAGAAGAAGGAGCAAAAACATTGATTACAATTTTCCTTTTCCCTTTCTGGTTTAATGTCCTTCGATAGCATTTATCTTTTCATGGCTAAAAAAGGTCAACATTTTCTTTGTCTACTTTTACGCTATCACTGAAAAGATGTTTATAAGCGTGTCCATTTAACTTAATGATTTTACATGTCTCTGAACTTCTTGATTTCTCTTGCGCCACTACATATTCTAAAGGTTGAACACGTAAAAATCCGGATATGGAAGAGTTGTCATAACATTTGAAGTTGAAATATCGTTTTGTTTATTGGTGACAAATGTCTTTGCTTATAAAAATGACTGAAGGAGAACATCGTCGAAATTGCGGACAAACAAACGGAGGAATACACAAACATGCTCCAAGATGCCTGATTTTAACTAGGTATTTTTTGCTGCATAACAATCTAACGCCAAAAATGCACCACCAACCCTTCTGAGAGACCATGCAAATGCTGTAAGGTTATAATTACAAACACATTTCACATCCAAATAGGGATAAACACAGAGTTATATATTGTATACTTGCAGTATAGCAGCGACTTTTCTTCATCCATTACCATGAAATTGTGCCTAAAAAAGTTTAGTAAAAATAATGCTTTTAGAGTTAGACTGCAAGACCTTGTGGAACTGCTCTTCCTAGTCCCATTTAGTTGGAAATGGTGATTGCCAAAGTGTTGGCCCGTTATCAATCATGCAGTATAAAACCTCCTCTAATAATGATTATTTAGGTGTCGTAGTTGTTCAGAAATTTACCTATGTAGAATTTGAAACGTCTCCCAGAAAAGTTGACGGCTTATTTATTGTCAAAGTACTTGGACAATCAATAATAAATTGCACATTTGATCATCTCTTGATAAAGTCTGGCATCTTAGAGCGAGCATATTTTCTCGTTCTACGTTTGTTCGTCCGCACCTAGACGAAGTAGAGGGCACTTCCTCCGCTCTATGAAAAGGAATGTTGAAGCAATAAATAGGCCTCGAAATAAATGGTACGCTTTTGGTCAAAGTTTGGAAAACTGCAAAACAAGAAGAATCTGTTGGGGAAAAAGCGAGGAAAAGAATAAAATAATGAAAATACCACTTTAAGTTCTGAAGGTAGCCAAAAAATTAGGAACGAATGACGGGGCTATTTAACCTCCCGTTATGGTGCTTAAAATTTAATGTCTCTCCAAGCCAAGCGCGTGAAATTGAATCTGAAGATGGATATGGCACCCAAGTATATAATCCCTTCATTACTTTGACGCTACAAAATGGAAACATTGGCATTTCACTTTTGCAATGTGTGGATGATCTGACCTATCGGAATACGAAAGTAGGTAACAAAAAATCCTTCAAAAAATTCAAGGCCGTGCGGTAATAACATGGAAGGCGAGTTTCAAATTATATCCCATGAATTTAGCCTGAAATAGTTGAGGGAAATGGTTGTATTTTCAGCCACAACAAAAGCTCGATTGCAGCCGAAGCCAGCCAACGAGTCCAGGTAGGGATCCGGTGGGATCTTATGAAAAAGACCGAGATGGGATCGGCCTACTGGCGTAAAAAGTAAAAACAACATCAATTGCGACGTAAGAGTGTGTCAAAAGTCCAAGTTTCGGATGACGATCGCTCTCCTCCACACCGTGGACCTCGAACGGAGTAGTCTCAATCTTTTTTGGAGCGGGCAATGGCCTCGTATTTAGACTTGCTGGAAGTCCACAACAGGAATGGAATGCCCAATGAAGGCAGAGTCATAGCGGCAAAGGCCAACCAATCGAGCTGGAAAAAAGGGCATCCCAAAACATTAGAATGCTATCGCTAAAATTGAGTGCATAGCGGCTTGTCACGGTATCGTTACAAGTCAGTCATTGACGAACAAGATCTCTGGTGGTTGGCTGATCTGGGGATGGCACGACCTTGGACTGACATTTTGAAATCAGGTGAAGAATGTTTTGGTCAAGTCCCTTCTGATTCGGAAAAAAACGTATGGCTGTTTCTTAACCGATTCAAGGCTCGTAACCGCCTCTCAGGATTACGATTGCAATGGGTCGAGCTAATCCATAGGACTTGGATTCCATGCCATGAAAAGAGAACGGCTCTGATTTTCCGCCTCTGCTTCAAGTTCAAAGGCAGCTTCAAAATGACTCGAATCACCCATCGTAAACAAGACATGTGCCCAGGCGTGTTCCGGTCGGCTGAGTGAGGCACGCCTCCCGCCTTACCATATGGGAAGAGAATTGTTTCTCATAGTCCCGGAGAGCGATGATGGGCGCTTGGTGGGGCTCCGTGCCCGTGTAACCCACTTGAATGGTCTGGATCTCCTCCGAGGGTTGGTACTTGACCTCAGCGGCCGTGAAGTTGAAGTATCCAAATCGCTTAGGGCGGACCACCACCACGTGCGAGTGATTGGCTCCGGCCGCCAATCGATCCAAGCGCACGTTCATCTGTCCGCCCACCACGTCGAAATCTTGCTCGCCAAAGCCCTTTTCGCTCAACAACACGTTGAGCGCCGCACTCTCGCCCACGTTGTACAAGGAGTACTTGACCACGATATCCTTGCCCTCCACCAAGTACTTGTTCTGAATCTGAAAATGAATGAGTGGCACCCACGATAAAGTCACCTTTTTGGATCTGGGTTCAAGCCATTCCTTCCTCCTTTCATTGCTTCATCCACCTACCTGTTTGGCGACCAGGAGCCGCGCTTGAGCATTGGAGCCCGCACTTCCACCCGTACTGGCTTGATTGCCGCCCCAAACGAGGGCGGGCCACACCAGCACACACAATAACAATGCGATCCTAGATACTGGCATGATGTGTGATGACACGAGATGGGAGGCAAAAATCCCACGGAAACTACTAGGTTGGACCAGAAAAAGACACTGAATTATCACAGCTTCAAATGACAGCACAGTCAGGTTCGCACATTTGCTCGTTAGAAAAAGGTCAAGCGGCTTCAGAGAACTCCAACATGGCCTCAGTAGATGGCTGAATTAACCAAGCTTGACTTGACTTAAGCTACACGAAGGCAATTTTGATGGGCTCCAAAATGATTTAGGTGCCAAGAAGTTAAGTGGGGAAAAACCCAACCATTCAGTGTTATGCTCTTAACTGGTCGATAGGTTTCTAAATTGGCTAGCCTGACATTCTCAACATGTAAACAGGCCATGTCACCATCGGTTCCACTGACACCCTGGATAAGGAATCATGAGTGGCAGGCTGGATCCGGGTGACGATGCACCCCAACCAAAACCATAAATACGTGGGGATGAAAATGAGCCCAAACGAAACAGCCCAGGAATGATTAGAACCAGGACTTACTATCTGGCCTGGAGTATGATGCATCAATGGGTTCATTCTACCTAGCCAGCCCTCTGGCTACCTATAAACTGAAACGACTCGCCACTCAAAAAACGTCACGCTGATCTCAGCCGGTCAGCGACGTCACCGGCCACCCCGCAAACATTCGCTGTCGTCAACTTAGGGCCTAGAAGCTCTTGATAAAACCATCCCGCCTGATTGTATCTGTCATCTAGACGTTGACCACTGTAAACATGAGACTAATTTGTCGTAGAATTTGACCTTTTAGTCCATGGTTGTTGATCTGCAGCTTTTCGTTTTTGCCCAGTCACTACCACTGTTTCTACGACTTCTGGTCCCGGAAAACCCCGATCAGACTTCGTCTTATCCTGGTCATGATAAATTGAATGGGAAAAATTTGACGCTTCCTACCCAAAAATAGCCATAGAAATTCTCGCTTTGTTGTATCTGACTACTATCATATCCATTGAACTGAATTTAATCTCAATTTTTGCTTTAATGCATGCCGCTTTATTTCTCAGGGCAGTCGTCTATCACACAATTTCTTCTTCCGGTGTTTGATCTCTGTCCGGCCGATTCAGCCGCGGGTCCGGCATAGGGCAGTCTAGGAGAGTGGCTGTTGTCGCTTTCAATTTCCAATGTGGTTTGGATCAGGTGAGTGCCCCAGCCGTCATTTTGGTCCGGGAATGGGTCCCGCAGCGCCGCCCTCGGGCCCGGAGATCGTTCATCGCCCGTGAGAGCGACAAAATAGTCATAGAATTGTAACACGGCCTTGCTTTTACAGGTATCTGAAGGCTCGCGTTACGTCTCCCGGCCTTTGCAGGTTTCGACCCCCATCCATCCTAGTTCTTCTCGGGCCACATCATGTCTCGTTTTTTCGCCACGGCCTCGTCGGACGAGTCTTCGTCCTCGAGCGCTTCCGATTCCGAGGATGAGATGCCGCCAACCCAACGCAAACCCAATAAACCCACGCCGGCCGCCTTCATCGTAAGTCATGTTGCTGGATTCGTGTGAAGGGTCCGCCCCTGAGGGGTGGGCTGAGCCTGGCGCTGACTTTTTTCCGTCTCTCTTTGCAGTTCAGCGACGATGAAGAGGACACGAAACGCGTGGTTCGTTCGGCCAAGGAGAAGCGCTACGAACAACTGTCTTCGCTCATGAAGAACATCCGAAACTCGAAGAAGATCAAGGATTTTAACAAGATGGAGACCAGTTTCGTCGAGTTGACCCGCGCCTACGATAAAGCCCGCCCCGTGATTGCCAAGGAAGAGAATGGCGTCACGCCCCGGTTTTACTTGCGCATCCTGGTCGAAATGGAGGACCTCATTAACGAAACGTGGGAAGATCGCGAAGGTCGCAAGAATATGAGCAAAAACAACTCCAAATCGTTGGGCGCCTTGCGACAAAAGCTACGCAAATACATCCGGGAAGAATTTGAGACCGATGTGGCCAAGTTCCGCGCCAATCCCGATGCCGACGACGATGAGGACGAAGACAAGGCCGATGCCTCCGAATCCAGCGGTGACGAAGATGAGGACAACTTCCGAAAATCCACGTCCAAGTCGCGCGAAGGCTCACACGCCCCCGAAAAGCCGACCAAGGTTAAGAAGCAGGCCACTGGTGACGATGATGACGACAGTGACGATTCGTACTGGGACTCCGACGGTGAAAGCGAATCGGATTCCTCCGATGACGAGCCCGGCATGAGTTTGCGCGAAAAATTCTTGAAGAAAACCACCGATGGCGAGGGCAAGAAGGACAAGAAAGAGCGAAAGGACCGCAAGAAAAAGGAAAAACTCAAGATTATCGAGTCCGATGAAGACGACGATAAGGAATGGACCACGGTCACCGGACCGGGAGGCGCCGAGAAGCCCAAAATGTTTGAGAAAGATGATGAAATCAACCACGAGCTCGTGCTGAAGAAGTTGATCGAGATTATGTCGGCTCGTGGCAAGAAGCGGACCAATCGCAAAGAACAAATTGAGTTGCTCTCCGAGCTCTTATCTATTTCGGAAGAAAATCAATTAGGCTCGGGTATCTACACCAAGATCCATTTTGGCATCATCGCCGCCATCTTTGATTACAACCCCAAAGTGTCGTCGGCCATGAAACCCGAGTATTGGGAAAAGTGTATGCCGGCTATTGAGAAACTCTTGGCTATGGTGGAGGAAAACATGGAAGAGCTCGCTACGGGCGACAACATCACCGAGGATCAAGAGAGCTTCGAAACTAAACCATACAAAGTGCGGCTTAACTTCCCTTTATCATGTATGAACCAATTATTTGAAACCTAATTATGTTTTTTCCAGGTTCGAGGTTGTTTTTTGACGTGTGTTGAGCGAATGGACGAAGAGTTCATCAAGGTGTTAAAAGGCTGCGACGCTCATAGCAATGAGTATGTGGATCGGCTGAAGGACGAGCCTCGAGTTGTTAGCATTCTGCAGAAGACTCAAAGCTTGATTGAGGCCAAACAAGGCTCTCCGAGCGATCTTTGTCGGATCTATTTGAAGAGAGCCGAACACATTTATTTCAAGTTCGATCCTAGAGTCATCCAACAACGAAAGGTAGATCGAATAGACCTCGAGTCGTCTACGGTTCCAAGCAGTGTTAATTATTAAATTTCTTATACTCATACTTTCAGGGAGAAAGTGACGACAAAGAGGAGACCTCTTTGGCCAGCATGGATCGTTTGTGCAAGTTTATCTATTCCAAGGATGCCACGGATCGTCTTCGAACGAGAGCTATCCTCTGCCACATCTACCACCACGCCATTCACGACAATTGGTACGAGGCTCGAGATCTGATGCTGATGAGCCATCTTCAAGACAGCATCACTCACGCCGATCCAGCCACCCAGATCATGTACAATCGAGCCATGGTCCAGTTGGGTCTGTGTGGGTTCAGACATGCAGAGATCTGGGACGCCCACAATGCCTTGTTAGACATCCAACAAGGTGGTCGATCCAAGGAGCTCCTAGCTCAAGGATTACTTCCCCAGGTAAGACCTCAAGGAGTTGAGCGGGCGTTATTAAGAGCTAGATATCGTCTGATGATCCATCAAATATAGGAATTGCCGTCTGATACACAACTGAAGCTATTATTTGAACTGACTTAAAAACAATAAGCAATGGTACCCGTTCCAAATCTGTATCTCAATTGTTGCCTTACGAAAAATTGCTTTTTGAATTGCTAGCGTCATCATGAGCGATCCAACGAGCAAGAAAAATTGGAAAAGCAACGCCAGATGCCGTTTCACATGCACATCAACTTAGAAATGTTGGAATGCGTGTATTTGGTTTCCGCTATGCTGATTGAAATCCCGTACATGGCGGCTCATGAATTCAACACCCGACGAAGAATGATCTCCAAGTCATACTACCAACAACTGAGATCAAGCGAACGGCAAGCTTTGATTGGACCTCCCGAGTCCATGAGAGAGCACGTCGTGGCCGCGTCCAAAGCCATGAGGAATGGCGATTGGAAGAAATGTAGAGACCTGGTCATCAATGACAAAATGAATGCCAAGGTACGTAGGCTCAACAAGTGAGACTGAGATTTGGTGTCAATCTGGTGATGATTTTTTGTCCTGCAGTTTTGAGTCAGTCTGAGGCTTGCGTTCAGCTCTAACGAGCTAATGTTTGCCCTGAGGTGGCCCATGAAATTATATGACAAGCTGACTTTAGATTGTTGTATGTTTGCTCTTCTAAAGCTGATCTTGACCATCGTCTAATGCCCTGTAATTTTTTTTAGGTGTGGGATCTCTTCTATGAAGCCGATAAAGTCCGCACAATGTTAGCAAGAAAGGTGCAAGAGGAAGCCCTGAGGACTTACCTCTTTACTTATTCAAAGGTTTACGACTCCATTTCAGTGGTAAGTTCAAATTCACAACTCCTTTTGACCAGCTATTTATTCATGATGATCCAGTACAAATAGGAATTGCCGTCTGATACACAACTGAAGCTTGTATATCCCTCTGAATGACATCAAGATCATAGTTATTGAATTTCAAAATTTTGCGCGAATTATCAACTGATTCGTTTATACATAGGACTCTTTGGCTCAAATGTACGAGTTGAACAAAACGGTTGTCCATGCCATTGTGTCCAAGATGATCATCAACGAGGAGCTCATGGCCAGTTTGGATGAACCCACGGAATGTCTTGTCATGCACCGGACCGAACCCACTCGTCTACAGTCGCTTTCCTTGCAACTATCCGACAAGATTGCCGTTCTCGTGGACAACAATGAACGCCTGGATCTTCGTCAAGGTGGATGGCAAGGTGGCAATTGGCGTGGCAAAGACGATAGGGGTGGTCGAGACGGAGGTGGCATGTTTGGCCGATCAGATGGAGGTCGAGGTCGAGGACGTGGTGGTGGTGGCAAGTATGATGGAGACCGACGTGGGGTCAAGTTTTCCGATAAGAATTACGATAACCATCGTTCCCACGACAACCATCGTTCTCATGATAATCATCGCTCTCACCACGACCGACAAAGTGGTCGTCCATGGAAATCGCGGGATCGCGAGTAGTTGCTCGAAGGTAAGGCAGAATTGTTAAATGGTGAGCAACTCATACCGTGGATGAAAAATTGTATTCAAACGTAAGACGAGGTTGAACTAGGGTAAACTAAGTGTTGTTTTTTTGCGTCTTCAGATCGACCTTCCCAATGAAAACTTGTACCATTCGTGCAAGCACTATTGCCCATATGTGTGGACCAGAGCCATGTGAATCTGAATATTCAACCTCACCGGACTGCATAACCACTAAGTCGTCAGGCACCTTCATTCATTATCATCTTTACCAACATCAAAAGCCCAGCTTATGTTCCTCTATGAAACAATTCCATGTGGTTCACAACAAGAAAATGACTTTTGATAGGTTTGTTAAGCGCAAGAGGTGGAAAATGGTACATAATTTGGTCGCTCGGATGATAATGCGTGATTAAAGGTCGCGATCTCGATCGTTTTTTATCGGTGGCTTGCCAGACACCTAGTTTTCAAACTATTCTTATTCATTGAAGCTACTGAAAAAATACATTGGCAATGATCCTGCTTCACTGAAATTGATTTACTGTACTATATATTGTAAAAGATCGTATTTTGATTACCATATTTGAGATAAAAACGTGTAAGGCACTCGTTGACACGAATTAGAGGAAAAATATGTGTTCCCTAAGCAGGCACCATTTGTTTCGTAATATCCACCCCAGTCATATCTTTCACTAATTCCGGCATTTTCTGCATAATTTGGAGGACTTCTCCCGTTATCTTGGACGCACCAATTTCCCCTGGCCCATCCGTCACCATAGTTATCTTGTTGACCCTGATGTGGAAGTAAAAAGAAGATCATTAACAAGCTATAGTAAAAAAGGAACTAAGAATACGACACATACTTGCTTAAGGGTTTGGCCACGTCACGAGCAATCACGGGCAAGGTCTCCAGAATCATATGCACTTTCGCCACTTCCCCATATTCGTTCCAAGCATCTGCCTTCTTAGCCATCTCTTCGGCTTCAGCTTTAGCTCGGGCTTCGATTGCAAATGCTTTGGCTTCTCCTCGTAGGGTTTCCGCTTCAGCCTCGGCTTCAGCCTCCAAAACACGTACGAGTCGATTGGCCTGGGCAATTTTCTCCAGTCGATATTTTTCGGCCTCGGCAGGTTTCTTAACAAGCGAATCTAAGGCATTGGCTTGTCGTTGAATCTCTTGCTCAGCAACCTCGATCTCTTGTATCCTCTCGACCACTTTGACTTGAAAGTCTTGCTCTTTGATTTGCTGATTAATTGTGGCCGCCTGATGATATTGATGGGAATAAGCCATTGTATTTCTTTCAAGGACGTCGACCCATATTCACGAGATGGTCGTACTTACCCGGAGTTGAAAAGCCAATTGTGCCTCTGCTTCGGCAGTGTTCACCTCAACATCATATGTGGCTTTTTTGAGTTCATAATCTCGCTTGGCCCGAGCAATCTCCGTATCATTCAACAATCTAGCTTGGACACTCTGTTCTTTGGCCATGGCTCCGGCCATGGTGGCTTCCTTTTGAGCTTCGGCCTCACCTATGCGGGCATCACGTCGAACTTCTGCCGTTCGTCCTTGTCCCAAGGCCTATGAATTTGAATATGAAAATGGTGAACATTTTTAATTTTGCCGGACCAGTGGCTTGGTTTATGATACCCCGTTAAGAGTGAGTAATAATTTTTTATTACAAATAAGTAGACCTTGAAGCAAAAGTTAAAACCTGAAAAACGTTGGCTTTCCTTTTTAAAGAGAAAAAAATTGTGCCAAATTTCCAATTATGAAATTAAACTACCTTGTTTTTTGTTTGGGAAAGGAAGTCTACAGCTGAGCTATGCCTGCGATATTTTATCAGATCCAAAACCCAACTTTTTGGTTGTGAACAGCCGTGCCCAAAGAAACAAAAAAGTAGGCTCCAGAAGAGAATCATTTGTATTCCATGACATATGTATCAATATTGCAAAAAGATGTATGCTAATTTCTAAACTTAATGGATAACCTAGTAAATATAGTTGGTCGCCTAAGTTTGGTTAAAAAAATGCAACTAAAAGACTACAAGGGGCTAAAAACGACCTTTTGCTCATTGTAACAACTCCTTTTGTATCATGACTTGTTTTTGCATTTTGAAACTTTTTTTTCAAAGTCCACCAATAGCGAAGGGTTTTCAACGGTTCAGGTTATTCTAGTATTACCTGCGGCAAAATAAGTGTCTAAGGCGATTTGGCCAGTCATAGGCGGTTGGGACTTGTTTGGGGGTTAAGAGTTCTTTAACACTACCAGGGCTTGAATCTTGATTGTTATAGTTTTGAATCAAAACATAGGCACCTCGGAGCACAATTCTATCTAATAATTACCAGTTGCTTCCTGCAAAATATCCTTACTGTAAGTACTATAAACTCGTTAAATCGACGGAATTGATTGATGAGCTGAGTTGCGTTTCCCAGCTCAAGACAGAACAAGTCAGGCTGTCAGAGACGACTAGGTCAGTTAATTCAACAACTTCAAATGCAAGTTATTGACATATTTTGAATTAAGTGTGCCTGTGTTTTGATTCAACACTATGAAATTCATGATTCAGGCGATGATAACGGTAAAAAACATGTAACGGAGTGAGCTAGTCCCAACCGCTTACGACCGTCCAAATGGCCCATGACACCCTTTTTGTCGTTGGCGATAAGAAAATAATGAAGGAGCGAAACCCTTTCAAACCAGTCTGCTCTGTTTGGTTGGTTTGCTCTGCAATATGCTTACCCAGAGATAGCCCTCTTCATCTGTGATATCTTTGATAGTGTAAGACACGATCTTGATGCCCATTTGAATGAAATCTGTGGATGCCACGGCAAAGACTCGTTCAGAAAACGTCTTTCGATCTCGATAGATCTCTTCCACGGTCATGTTTCCCATGATGGCTCGCTGATGACCTTCTAAGGTCTCTTTGGACACGAAGAGAATCTCCTCGGCGGTTTTGGAGCCGAAGATTTCCGCTGCAGTTTTCAACATTTTTTCATTCGTTCCGTTAATTTGTACCTGAAATGTGGTGCGTTGATGAGAATGTTCAATTCAAATATCGTAGAGAGATGACTAGACCTAGGGTTGGCCTGGACGGAAGTCCGAATGCACTCGGATCTTTATCTCGAATTTGGTAATAATCTTGAAAATAAATATTTTTTTTTCATTGGATTTCTTCAAGAAAAGGGCCAAAATTCGCCATGAATTGATCATAAAAGATTCAAGCCCTTGAAAGGTGATTGCATTAGCCTAAGTTACTTAAGCAAAATCAGGTTTTCGGACAGGCTTGAGTCCACCTAAAGATCAATTAAAAGTTGTGATATCAAAGGACTCGGACGTACAAATCAGACTTGTGCCGAACTCACCCCAACACGGGACATGACATACAGGGTAGCCCATATTAAATGTCCTTGGTCTTTAGGATAATCTCATTTCGCTATTTCTAATTTAAGTTCTTTGCAACCAATTTCAATGTTTTTGCCAGAGCCTTCTCTCCACGATCAGGAAATGTCAACCATGAAGAGCAGGACGACCTTGTGATTACCATAGGTAAGTACGTTTTTCACTCTTCTTTCAGTGTCTGTCAATAGCAAGTTGGACTAAAGTGCATCAAAAGATAGAGTATAATCATACTTAACAATTTACAAAGTGGCTAGTTTCCTGAGAGATCCAGGCAAGCCACATGTGTTAATGTTAAGTTTAACTCCCTAATGATATATTTCATCAATCTAATCTTCTGAGAAATTGGATTCAGAAAGAAAATATTAAGTCACAAATATATCACTAACAATGGAATCCATGAATGAACAAAATTGCTGGTCACTAAAGAAGAGTTATCAGTATACATGAAATAAATATTTAATATTATTTGTCATGACTAAACCTAAAAAATGTTGCCTTGTGAACCTAAGGGATTTTTTCTAAGTTGAGAAAAATGCACACCAAGTTGAGAAAACATGGAAAAAGTTATGAATATGTGCAAAACGGGCGTAAATATCTAAAAACCAGCAAAAATGCAAAAAGAATTGTATATGGCAAAAAAGTCGGTTTTAGCATTCTTATATTTCAAAATCTAAGCACCCAACTGTATTTGCTAGACTATCCATTGAGTTCACTAAAAATTTAAAAAGAAAATTCTTATAATATTGTACATTAGAACACCTTTTAAATTGATGCAGATGTTATGGTAAACAGTATTTGCTGCTGAGGGCAATTTTGTTCACAAAATAATTGTGGGTCAGTTCAAACCCATGACCGCAGATGTGGCTCAATTATAGCTTTCATTTTTGACAGCCATTCCCAAAACAAAAAAGGGAGTTGAACTCGATAAATATATTCATTGGTAGACTACTAATATTGTATAAAGCTTAAGTGGCACCAGCTGGACAAATCATAATCTTTCATATTGATTATAATGAGGATTACATTCTTTGCAGCAGTTACTAAAGCCAGTGAAAACCCAAAGTCAAAAAAAGTCAAGGTTGTTTCTGAGGACTTAACTTTTCATCTGATAGTACTGCATAGAAACAAATAAAAAGGTCCCAAACAAGAAAAGAAAAGAAGGAAGCTGATAAGAACCCAAATGACAATAAAAGGACAAAAAGGCCCTAAATTTTGAAAATATAGTGAGGAAATAGGTAAAGTAGAAAAAGAGTCAAGAAAATGGAAATATGGCTAAGAAAATAAGTGCGAAAAATTGGAAATGTGGCTCAAAAATGTGTTTTGGGCCAAAAAAGCCATTAGAGGTTTAAAAGTTTTTTTCAGGTTCTATTCATGACTCTTTCTTACATAGTGAAATAATCAAAATTGTGTTTCGAAACTACTTTTTTTTTAACTGGAGCCACTTGCCGAAACTCGCGCGTCTCTGCATCCAGGGTCTCTAGTACCCACCAGTTTGTTTCTTTCTCCAGGTTTGATTAAGGACACAAAAGAGTCCTTGGTTTGGGGTGGACTCGAATAGACTCTGAACATATTTGAGGATGGGAAGCACAAGGGTAAACCAAGGCTTGTAGTCAGTGTCCTGGCCAATTACTACGAGTCTTTTGAAAAGGACTTTAGTCCGGACTAGATAATAGATTATAAAAAATAATTGCAATTCTTCAGAAAACAGGCTTTTCTCTGTCCTGAATGGACCATGTAAGAAACAAGCCCTTGAAGGACGATTGCATTAGTCTTGCATAGCTTAGCGAAAGTTGGATGAGTCCTTTTGTTTGACTTGAGTCCAGCAAAAGGTCAGAAAATCAAAGGACTCTCCCCAGTACTAGTTTTTGAGGTCTTTTTTTGTCACAGGGGAATAAACGGAGTTTTGAAGGCAGTTTGAAACTTATAAAGACCAACATGAAACTTTTAGAAGAAAATATGTAAGGAAGCCTTTAGGGAGAACCTGTCGAATACAGTTGTACACCAACCATTACATAACTGAAAATAATCGGGACAAAGTTGATTTCAAAATACTTTATGCAATGTATGTAACTTTGCTGGAAAATTTTCGCCGTGAAAAAATATCAATTGTTCAAAAAGCAACCTCTTTTTCGAGGCCTAATGACATTACACCCAAATTGTAAATTCTTTTTTTAATTTTGAAATCTCGTCCCACCCTTCCATGCCTTTGCCATAGGCTTCTAGAGATGTGGATTGCGAACGGAAGCAAAAAATTATAATCTCCTAAACCGTTCACTTTATTCCAATACAAGTTATGTAGTAAACAGAACATAAAATTCGAATTTTCGGCCTGCTCTTGGTTAGCTACATGAGCTTTTGAATTTTTAATCTTCAAAACGAACCACTTTACAAGTAAATGGTATAGAGATGACCTGTCTTTAATTGAAGAAATCTACGTGTCATATTTTATTACTTTAATTCGAGAAGTGGCTCAGATTTGCTATGACCAAGAGCAGGCTGAGTTGGCGGGAGGCTTATCAGCAGTAGTCCATAGCTGGATTCTTGGACACGGTCGTCTCGTCTCGCCTCGTCTCACCCGTCTCACCACGGTGGTCAAAAAAGCTAATCAGGTATTGAGAGAAATGCGTCAGTCTTCTTCCTTACAAAAACCATAAGAAGTTATTTTGACGTGATTGATTTATTGAAATTTGGCTCAAATTTGTCGCGCATATGGCTATTAGTTAACAAGATTTGCTTGGATATTTCTGTTGTACTTCAAAAAGGCTTTTGAACCACTATGGCAGTCGTCTCAGTGGTGAGACGAGAGGGGTAAGCTGATCAACGAAGAATCAGCTCATATTTCTAGAAGTTCGTACTCCTGCCCAACCGTACGTTCATTCTTGTCCTGTCTGGCTAGAAGACACTGTAATCCTGGCAGCGCCGTGTTCAGTATTCAGGACAATTCCGTCGGAATCGAGCGCAATTTTCTTTGCCCTAAAGCAGCAACCTCAGGCAGCCTACCAAATCGTCCCAAATATTGTTCACCCAACAGTTAACCCGTTTAGATTAGGCGTGTTGGTTACCTGAGCCACCCCCGTGACCGAGATGGCCACCCCTTGACTAGTGTACACTCGCGGGGATTCAATTTTTAGGGTCATGATGTTGAGGGGAATGCGCTGGACTTTCTGTAAGCACGGAATCACGATGGCACGGCCTCCCACAATCATGGATGGGTTGCCCCCATGAAACACGCCCGAGATGATGACAGCCTCATTGGGACCACAGGTCACCACGCCCACGTTGAAACACATGATGGATGTCCTAATGTCACTCAATCTGATCAGTGATCACAAGTGATTCAATTGTCGAGCGATAGCGAGAAGCGGACGGAAATTCACCCTCATTCGATCATATACAACGTACATTAAGGGCACCAGGCATGACAACCTTAACGAATGCACACACTCACACAAACATAAGCACTCGGAGTGATCCCGATTCAATCCAGTTTTGAATCCCAGCCCAAAGAAGTTGGTAGTTCGAACTCAGCTTTAGAATTAGAGTTAGAAGCACAAGCCTTCGTTCATTCAAGACCTTACTTAATACATTCACCCAGTGCGTCGTAGCTAAGAAATTCGATGAAAAACACTGTCCCGTACCCACATAAAACAGCCAGTCTACAAACTACATACAGTCAAGCAAAACGGGGAAATACTGACACGGAGGATCCATTGAGGGCATTGTGGTGTAAGTGGAGTTCTGTAAAGGAGTTCCCGATGCCCACGAAGTCCAGGCTTTGGCGGGCTATCCGCCGTGGTTACCTCTATCTATGCATAGCCGGCCAAATTGGCCAAAGAGTTCCACCTGAGCATGGAGACGCGAGGGAGCAAACGAGTGGACGCTCTGATGGCCTGGGCGTAATGGCCACAGTTCAGTTTTGTCTCTCCAAGATTAGGGTGGACTAGAGTGGATTCGGAACATATTTCAGAATGGCGAAAACAAGGCTCAACCAAGGCTTGTTGTTAACGTCCCGGCCAATGACTTATTTTGCGGAAAATACCAATTTTGGTCAGAATGACAAATGCCGAAATACGCATTACCTTAAGGCTCACCAGCCAACGCCATCGTTAAGACGAATTTGCCTCCATTTGTGTGATGAGAAACGTTTCTATCAATTTTAGCAGCCTTTTACAAATCGATAGGACTCTGGCTTGATGGTGATGACCATGGCTCGGAAAAAAAAATCTTTTTGAGGGCCAAGTTATCACTGAAAAATTTTAAATCATCAAATAATTCATTTTCACAGGAGAAAATGGCAAGGATATAAGCCTGTTTAAAAAAAGCCGCATAAAAAGACAAAATCAAATTAATTTTGCAAAAGTTTGAAGCAATTACCAAAGGTTTCAATATATTTCATTATTTCAAAATCTTTGAAATCAAAAGGCCTTGAATTTGTTTCCTAACTTGAACCCCGAATTAATACACTAAACCATGCAGGTTTCTAGATCAAATTTGTTACCTCTGGGTGCTTTATTTTTGATAACTCTCAGGGTGAAGAGACCTGGGCTTAGATGCAAATGTTTTTTTATTTGGTCACTTGCACGTGAAGCATTGAGATTCTATTTGGACATCTAGTAAAAGCTTGAGCTTTTACCTCAACCAGAATTTAGAATCAATGGTACTGAATGTCAAGGTTTACACTTTTGAGCCCTCCAATTCATTTGACCTTTCAATCTTTATATAATATTTGGTTTACCAACGGGTTCGAGTTGGCAGACCGAGCTAGTCCTAGAATGTAGGGTTGATCAGGAATGCTATCCAAAAAAAACCAAGTCTGACTTGAAAGATATTACTGGATCCACGAGGCCTACGTATTTCCTACGGATATTAGAGGGAAGGAAATTAAACAATGAAGGAGCCCGAGAAAGCAGAGAAGTGGACTTCATTGTTCGAACTAGCCTGGATACTCGAGGGCTTGAAGGTGCTCTCAAAACACACATTAAGCCCATCCGGTCACTAGAGTTGACTCTAAATCCTGGGTTGGGACAAAGTTTATGGATGCTTTTGAAGGCGTACAGTATCAGATACCTTTCGTAGCTTCTCTGAACACTGTACAGTCCCAACTTGTGTAGTCTCTCCCGATACGAGAGCTCTCTCATTCCTGTAACGTTCCTAGTGAAGCATCTTTGGACTTGTTCGACCTTTTGCAAACCCGCTGAACTCATTGGAGCCCAAATGGGCGAAGCATATTCAAAATGTTGCTGAACAATCTTGAATATGTTTGCAGGCTCTATGAGAGTGAGATCCAAGGCAAATTTTTCGATTGGTTAAGAAGTTTCCTTCGTGGTAGGAAGGAACTACTTCAGGTCGAGGGACTCCTTAGTGAATTATATGAGGTCAAGGCAAGTCAGATTGCCCTCAGGTCTCCATTTTAGGTCCTCTTTTTTACCATCTTGATGGCTCCACTTCAGGAGCTTAATGGTTAGGTCAAGATTTCTTCTTATGCTGACAATACAAAATTAGTTTGTGTTAGGAATGGTCAAGCTTCTGGTTGAACGGAATGAAATTAAGCTTTTCGTCTTGAATTGCTTGGAATTCAATTTTCAGTTGCGGACAGGAAGTCAGCGAAAAAACTCTTTCACAAACAATGCTGACGCCCATACTTCAAGTGTCCTCTCATCTAGCAAGTGTGTGTATGTTTATTGTAATTGTAGGTTTATCCTTTCATGGTTTTGACAATATCCACGCCAGCCATATCCTTTATCATGGCCGGAATTTTGCTCATGACAGTCAATACCTCCTCTGTCAGTTTAGATGCTCCCACTTCACTCGAACCATCTGACACCATAGTGATTTTATTGGCTCTGAAAATTCAAGAAGGATGCATTTTAATTGTCCCGCTTGTCAATCAGATTGGTGAAATTTTATATACCTGCTGAGAGGTGTGGAGATTTCTTTGGCTACTTTTGGAAGGACTGCCATCAGCATCTCAATTTTGGCTGCCTCTCCATATTCACTCCAAGCGTCAGCTTTCTTGGCCATCTGTTCGGCCTCGGCTTTAGCTTTTGCTGTAACTGCGAAAGCTTCAGCCTCTCCACGAAGAATAACAGCTTCAGCCTCTGCTTCGGCCTCCAAGATCTTTCTTTGTTTATAAGCTGCAGCAATTTTCTCCAAACGAAATTTCTCTGCCTCCGCAGGCTTGTGTACGTTGGCATCGAGTTCACGTTCCTTCCGGAGAATTTCTTGTTCGGAAATCTCAATTTCTTGCTTTCTCTCTACCACTTTAACTTGCGAGGCTTGTTCTTGGATTTTTTGTTGCATTGTAGCTGCCTTAAAAAACAAAAGAAGATGAAACAGTGTGATTTTTTTAAATAATTGCCAAACAAAGCAAAGAAAGGTGAACGTCATTCGAAATGTGCACAGAAGTTTGAGCCAAAGCTCTTGAATTAGCAAAATTATTATGTGGTTCAGAGTTTATTTTTCTGAATTGGCCTAAGGTACTGAAGAAGAGAGATTCAGCTAACATTGAATCGCTCCTTCTCTTGTTGCACATTAATCAAATTGCTTTCTTATGCCAAGTTAAGCTTGTAGGGAAGTTCTTAAGAGGAAATTCAGTTGGAAAATTCACTCACTTGCAACTGATAAGCCAGTTCCGCCTCGGCATTCGCTGCATTAACCTCGGTATCATAAGAGGCTTTTTTGAGTTCAAAGTTACGTTTCGCTAATTCAACACCAGTTAAATTAGTCAATTGGGCTTCCCTGGTCTGTTCCACAGCCTTGGCTGCCGCAATTTCAGATTCCATTCGCGCCTCAGCCTCTCCGATGCGAGCATCTCTTCGCACTTCCGATGTACGACTTTGCCCCAATGACTACCAAGAATGAGTATAGAACAGAGTTTATCCCTTATTGCAATTCAGCAGAATTCTGTTAGTTGATTCTCGTACCTCAAGATAACCATGATCATCTTTGATGTCTTTAATTGTGTATGAAATGATCTGGATTCCGAGATTGAATAAATCTGTTGAAGCAACTTCAAACACACGGCTTGAAAACTGTTTTCGGTCCTTGTAGATCTCTTCGACAGTCATGGCCCCCATAATCGCTCTTTGGTGGCCCTCTAAAGTCTCCTTCGCAATTTCTTTGATTTGCGCGGTGGTCTTACATCCAAATTGCTCAGCTGCACTTCGAACCATCTCTTCGTTGGCATTGTTGATTTTGACCTATATATATAGTACTTTATGGCGTAAAACCTTGTAGGGACATTGTACTTGTTGCTGATATCTTTTTGGCTTTTAAAAAAAGTAAATAGTACGTACGATAATGGAACTTTTTCTTTCTTGAATGTTTTCTCTTGAAAAAAAGAAGGCCTTTTCAACAAAGACAATTTTATGTTCCGACTTACGAACTGACGGCGGATGCCCACTTCTTCCAACAATTGGCCACTGTTAGCCCATTATATCTCCATGGCGTAAGAAAATGTTCCTCCTCATCAACTTACCTGTGCCACTCCTGTGACTGAAATAGAAACTCCTTTGGCTGTATAGACACGAGGGGAAACGATCTCAATCGTCATGACATTCATGGAAAGACGAGTCACTTTTTGGACGCAAGGAATCACCAAAGCCCAACCACTTATGTTGATTTTAGGTTTATGTCCATATCCCAGACCAGAGATGATAACCACCTCGTCTGGGCCATTGGTAATAATGCCAAAATTAGTACGCATTCTTAGAGCTCCTGAATGCTTTGAAAAAGCACTGCGAATATTGCGCAACTAAAGAACATTGCTACTAAATGGACGAGTGACCTCTCGGGAGATTTGATAAGGAGTTTATGAGTAATGATTTTAATGAGGATTCGCCAACGTCAATGATAGTGATTGAGGAATTCAGTAACCACTGGTGAAATGCGATGATAACAACATGATGAATTGAAAAATCTCGCACTCCCTATACTCACTGAAATCTTTTGAGCTAACTTATGTTAAGCAAGATGAAAAAAAAGAGAAAAGCCAGATAGAGAGGAGCCCAGGTCAAGGCCGGATTTTGAGTTCTTACAAACAAGGAATGCTTCTTTACATAATGATAAATATGTCAGATCTTTTCACTCGATGGAGATCTAGACGGAGGGTGTAATTCAGGCAGCACACGGTTCATGTGGTCCATTGCTCAGGAACAAGATGAGGACTATTACGCCAAATTCCGGAATGTCGGTACCTCTTCCATGAACAAAAGGAATAAGGATCCAAAACAAAAACCTTGAAATCGTCCAACAGTGGTCAAAATATAAAGTACTCTTGAGCATGCTACACCTCAGTCACAGGTCCAGCATCGGTAGAAACAACAACAAGATCATGGGGGAATCGCCCTTCAATCATTGGTCTAAGTTGAAAATTAGAGGAGACGTTCTCAACGATGGAACAAGCCACGTGACTAGTGAAAGAGTTAATTCGTACCACCAACGGGGGAAATCTTGCTCAAGTAAGTCATATTTGACACAATACCAGCTGTGACGTCTCCTAAGAAATTAAAAAACAAATCAAATGAAGCATATAAATTAGGCCAATATTCATCGACATACGAAGGTACGTAGAGGGCTCTAGGGTGAAAAGTAAAACAATTGGGCTTATCCTCGAGGGATGGAAGTTGTTCTCAAAACCCAGGTTAAGACTCTACAACCACTAGTATTAAACCTAAAATCTGGGTTGGACAAAGGTCATAGATGCTTTTGAAGACGCTCAGTATAAGATACCTTTCCTACCTTCCTTGAATATTGGACTATTCTACATTCAAGAGGTACCTGAAATATCGATGCGTAAGCGTACATCCCGATACTATCTCTGGATTTAGATAAACGCGTATTCTACCCTCACGCGCGAAATTGAAAAGCTTTACTTACTTTCATAATTAGAAATCCATAACAAAGTTTCCATCACGTTGGTGGACTGCCCCCAAATCCTTCAAGAGTAATGCCTGCTGAATAATACTGTTATAAAATGAACATTAAAAGGTACCAAATTAGTCAAAAAGGTTAAATGATCTAAAATAGGTTGGAAAACCAAACCGTAACCAACCCTAGACACAATCCATTAGAATGAACTTCTTTTGCCCAAAATGGGTCCCTCGAGGCAAATTATACAGGTCAATGCTTTAGTACGTACATGCCCATTTATATGCCTTGATGATTTGATGACACTTTTTAAAAATAGAAATCAATGTATAATTTCCAAAGTTTTTCCAGTTTTGTCCCTCAATTCTAAATTTGATCCAACCAAACATGCCCAACATCCGATGGGTATGGATCAAATTTTGAACTCTATGAGCGAGGGAG
>NC_081443.1:5896643-5896807 GCF_007210705.1 Tigriopus californicus
AAAACAAAAGAAGATGAAACAGTGTGATTTTTTTAAATAATTGCCAAACAAAGCAAAGAAAGGTGAACGTCATTCGAATTGTGCACAGAAGTTTGAGCCAAAGCTCTTGAATTAGCAAAATAATTATGTGGTTCAGAGTTTATTTTTCTGAATTGGCCTAAGGT
>NC_081443.1:5896843-5910877 GCF_007210705.1 Tigriopus californicus
TTGGTTTTTTCAATTTTAGCAGCCTTTTACAAATCGATAGGACTCTGGCTTGATGGTGATGACCATGGCTCGGAAAAAAAAATCTTTTTGAGGGCCAAGTTATCACTGAAAAATTTTAAATCATCAAATAATTCATTTTCACAGGAGAAAATGGCAAGGATATANTTTGATGACACTTTTTAAAAATAGAAATCAATGTATAATTTCCAAAGTTTTTCCAGTTTTGTCCCTCAATTCTAAATTTGATCCAACCAAACATGCCCAACATCCGATGGGTATGGATCAAATTTTGAACTCTATGAGCGAGGGAGGAGGAGCATTGCTTGAAATTTGTCATCCACGGAAGTGATTGTGGTATAATGAATAAACTATTTACAGTCGAAGCCCTCAAGGCATGGATACTTAAAACAGTCCCCCATTTTGCCTAATGACAATGCACAAACCTACAAGGGCTATATTCGTTTGGCTTTTTTCACGGGCTTTTCTATACGCTACAAGGAATGCAATCACCAGTACTATTAAAGTGAAAGGTTGTAGTTCGTCTATTTTTTACCTATTAATCTTTATATGATATTTGGTCTTCCAACGAATTTTAGTTGGTAGGCCGAGCTAGTCCTTGAATGTAGGGTTGATCTGGAATGCTATTTAAAGATTTGGCCAAATTTGACTTGAAAAGTGCTACCGGATCAATGAGGCATTCGTATTTTCTACGAATATTAGAGGAAAGCAAATGAAACAATGAAGGAGCTCGAGAAAGGAGAGAAGTGAACTTTATTCTTCGAACGGAAAGAATTGACTTACTATCAGATTTAAGGAACTTGAAAAATTTGTAAGATGCTGATCAGTCAAGGAGGCAGCAAGGACAAGGTGAGAATCTGTACCCTAAGATAGCTGGTTTAAATCCCATTTCTGGAATATATTATGATTTAATTTTCCTTTTCATCTACTTGTTGCTTGATTTGGTAGACAAAAATAGCCTCCCAAAACGTGTTGGTGCCTATGTTTCCGAAAGGTTATTTGCAAATTTGCTGTCCATAAAGACCATATTTATCTGCAAATTTTGGCCGGCCCTACTCATCACTGTTTATAGGCCATCATCCGGTTTTTGGGCTTTGTGAATTTCTAACACTGTTTTTCCATGGTGTCGTTTTGTTTCATGGTTGCAAATGTTCAATAATCATTAGTTGAGTACAGAAAAAATATGTCGGTTTTAAATGAGCGACTAACTAGGCGTCAATATCCTTCAAATGTCATATAATTTTTACCATTGAAATTCATCTAAGACCCACCTTAATTGAAATCTTTAGAATAATTCATTTTAATCCTTAAGAGATCAATGTATCGGACTAAGCTACCAATAATTTGATTAAAATAGGGGTGTATGTAAAATTTTCCTCCATTATGATTTAAGTATATGATGGAAACAATCTCTAAAAAAAATTAGTTGAACCCGTTTGTACCCTAGCTTAAGAATTGGCCATTATAGTAACAAAAAACATCTATTAACTCAATTGAAACTTTGAGTCATGATTGTGCATTTGTATTTTCTTTGGTTAAATGCATTTAAATGGATTTGTTTTGCTTCTGAGATAAAAAAAAGCCCTCTAACCGGATGTTTACTGTTCTACATGAGGTTGCGTGATGGTAAATCAAGATGTTTGTACAGTTGCATAGGGTCATGCTCGCTAGGGACCCTGGATTCATTTGCCTAGAGCATCTATAATGCTCGCAATCATCTTTGGAGCAGCTATTTTGAATTTACTCTGAAAGTAATTATGATTGGATGTAAGACGAAAATGACCTGCTCCTTTCATAGGGCAAGGATTTTTGAGTCGCATTGAATGCCACAAAGACATCATCACTCAATGTTACCAAATACTCATGTATTTTTATGGACTCTTCTTTAAACGTTTATTTATATAAGTAATTGTTTTCACTTGATGCAATTTAGTGGATGCTTAAGGCTTCGGTATTCTTATGGTACTACTTACGGAAGATATGAAGAATCAACTGACATTCAAGTTTGACTTTCAATTTTATTCTAATAGGCTCCCACATTTCAATCTATTTTTCCTGAAAATGATCATACAATATTTGATAAGTGTGTATGTTTAGAATATTTCATTTTTGTGTTTAATGTATGGTGTTTTTGTATTTGGCAATATTTGTAAAGATATTGACGATCGGAAAGAAGAGCTCCACTAACAGGCTTCGAGTTCCCGGGTTTGTCTGTTTGGTGTGGAAATGTCATCGAAGAGAGCGGGCTAGTGGAACATGAGTGTTGTGTATTGACTTGTCAAGCTCTAGCTTGATGGAAATTTATTGAATAAATAGTACAATCCAACCCAAACCTTGCAATGAAGTTGCGTGATTTTAGGTTGCACATTCGCCGATTCGTATTCTCAACTGCCAACATCATGCAACTTGATCGAGAGGTTCATGTAAGATTTTACCACTTACAACATAAATCTGCAACAAGCCAGAGTTCGAGAAGGCGATATGCTTCCGTTTCGTTTAGTTGTTGTCCTCTGTGAGAGCGTCTGTAGCAGTATCAACAGCCGATGCCAATTTTGATGTAGAGGCGGCCGAGCCAGGAACTCGTTTCTTTTTCATGTATTCAGCCATCGTTAAGGGTTTCGGCTTTTTGGCCTTTTTCTGGAATTTCATGTCATTGAAATTAGAAACTTGGCCTTCCTATGTTTGTGGGAATAAGGCCGACCAATTCACATGTGAAAAAGACAATTTGAAATCACTTTGATTGATATCTAAATGAAGAAGAAACTTGTTGGTCCATTCAATTTCCGAGTGCAGTGCAATCAAATTTTTGTAATGGGGCAAGCTAATTGTAATTGAAATAGTTCCAGCCTATTGGCACTTTCAATCATGCAAAAGAATTTGCAAGTGTTCCTGAATGACGCTGAATAAAGGCCTTAACTGTTTCGTTAACATGTGAGCATGCAGCTATGTGTGCAGGCTGTAGGGTATTCAATTGTTGTGCATGTTTGTGTGATTTGTTTCAAACAATGATCCAATTGAACTAAGTGGAAGCCTCCCCTTCGTTAGTTACCTTCTCCTCTGGGGGCTTTTCAGAGGGAACTTCATCAGCTGGTTCTTCTGGTGGCTCTTCAACTTCGTCAAAGGGAAGATCCTCACCTACCGAACTTGGTTCTTCAGTGGTTGCACCTTCCTCAATTTCTTCTGGGGTTTCTTCGTTGCCATCATCTTTGGAAATGTCGGGTTCTTCCACTGGGGAACCCTGTTCACCATCTTCAATTTCTTCAACGGCTTCTACTTTCTCTCCTTCTGGTTCTTGGTCTTCTCCAAGGGTCTCTTCTTCTTCTCCCTTTTCCAGTCCATTATCCTGTGGTTGAGCTTCGGATTGTGCCACAAGCACAATATTATTGTTCATGATCTGATTGATTGGAAGGTCTTTTGAAAGGATGCTCATGGCCTCTTTGAGGTCACCGATGAAGATTTTTCCAGGTTCCTCGAGTAAGACCTTGCTTAACCTCTTGTGATTGTCAGCTCGCATGGCCCAAGGTTTGATAAGGATCAATATAGCCAGAGTTATTTTCTTGAAGATGTCACGACTCCATCTGTTCAAGAACAATAAATCCCATACATAAAAGAGGTTGTTTTGGCTCAAAATCCCTGCAAACGCTTCTGATATCCATTTTCTCAAGTAAACTGCAACATCTGCAAATAAGTTCCAGTCCTTGTTTTTGCTATCCTTCTTCTTTTTATACAAGTCATTCCAGATCTTGACGGATTTTTTAGTGTCCTCGTGGAGGATTTCATAAGCAAAATCGTACACGTCCACTTGACGAACTTGCTTCTCCAACGCCCTTTGTAAGTGTTTGGCATATTCGTCATCCTCTTTGGTGAGAGTCCTCAACACATCATCTGCAATTCTGAACACCTCAGACCACCTGGGTACGCACTTTTGAATAAGCAAATGAAGGTCAGAAGCCAACCGGCAAATCGTCTTTTCTTCCTTTTCATCGTCTTTTCGAGGAAAGGCCACGTGGAGGGCATGCAAGAGGAAGATGTGACTGTTGCTGTAAGTCTTATTCAAAACATTGCAGACATTGAGTACATGAGCATTTTGTAACATGAATTCGTCCTCTGCAAATGGCTGCACCACCTTAGTCGTGTGATAGCTATCAATGATAACACTGTAGATCTTCTTGTAGTCCGAGCTCTGAACAGCTCGTTGCAAATTTCCCAGGTTCATTTTTTTGTTCACATCGCTTCGGAACTGCTTTCGAATCTCGCCGATCTTCAATTGCTCTCCCTGAAACACGTGTAAACAAGTGTGGTTTAGACATCAATTTAAGAGAATGTGGGCATGTAATCATTGTCGGCATAAAAAAATTCCACAAGTTTAGCTCGAAGTGATTAGTGGAGAATATGTAGAGAAAAGTGAAATGCAAAAGCACAAATTAAGCAAGAAATCTTGTTTAATCTTCAAGAACCATTTAAACTTATGGCGATGATAGAAAAGGTAAAGATTTGATCGATTGAATGAAGAAAGTTATTTAGACAGATAGGTTTGAGCTACATAACTTTGAAACGATTTCCTTTAGAAGCATTTGATATAAAAATTATCTACCTTTATTAAAAGAGATCTACGTTTCTTGTTTTTCAACTTTTTTTTGAAAAGTGGCTCAGAGTGGCTACGACCAAGAGCAGGCCGAATTGGCGGGAAGCTCGTTCGCAGTCCATATTTCTAGAAGTCCGTGGTTTGAGTTAGAGTCGTGAAATGAAACTAGGCTTAAGGAAGAAAGAAAGATGATGTAGATGATTGTTGCATGCCAATCTACGTAAACACATTTTAAATTCGTCGAAGCGTTGGCAATTTCTTGTTCAAAGAAGAAGGTTGCCACACTACAAGTGTGCACTGATCTGATGGTAAAGAGATATTTCCAGACGTCCAGTCGAGCTTTTGTAACCTTCAAATTTTGTAATGTTTGAACGCGAGTTGGAATTTTCATGATCAATATGTCTATAGACCTCATTCGGCCTGAATGGGCCGATTTCTCTCATTATTCTAAAGGAATGACTGGATTGCTCATCTCTCGACGTTCCAAAGGTTTGGAGCTTTTCTTCGTGTTACAAGATCTAATACCTTTTTGAGGTAAATGACGTCAACGTGGAGACCCTTGTCCACTTCCCATGTGACATGATCGAATGTTGGATAAAATTAGACATATTTGCCATTTTCTCTCCTCTTTTGAATAACTGCTGCAATGGAACAAGTAGAAATGTGGACGTTTTGCTTCAACAATATCGCACCAATGTCATCGAAGCCTGGAGACAAGTCCCATTCGAGATTGCCAATGGCATCTTTCATGGCACTAGCCGAAATGGTAATGTTGTCAGCAGTTACGAAGTACAGTGCTCGTTCACAGCGTTTGATTCTTATCGATGTCAGTTTCAGCGATATGTCCTTTCATTGGGCTGGAGTCTCTTCCAGGTTACGTACGATATGGTCATCTTGGTTGCCTATGGAATCTTCTGCGACCATTAGTCGGGCCCAAATTTTTGTCAGTCCTTGAAACATCTTCGAGTACGGACCCTCACAATGCTTACAAAACCCCATCTTCATATTTGATACATTTGACCTAGGTCTTGGCAACGAAGGTAAGTTTCGGAATGTATCAGGTTGCCATGATGTTATCTAACAATGTTGATAACTATTGATAATTATTTACTATGAAAACCAATTTAATTAATTTCTAGTTTTCCCCTCCAACATAGTTTATGGCTCATGTAAGGAACCACGTGGTAACAAAGAGAAAGATGAGGGTCATCAACTAACTTAGAGCAGTTTGAAAGAGTGATTGATTTTCCACACATACCAAATGATGATACCTTAGTCACTTGATGACTGAAGATAGTTGGAGAACCTAAGCTCACCCCTTCCTGCCAACCTGGATTTGAGCACACCAGATTGTGCAACCCATCCTCCTCCTTAGCTGTTCCTCAAATTTCTGGATGCCAGGTCAGAGTAAGAGTTCACCAACATAATTCAGTCCTCTCCTTAACAAAGTATCTTAAGGGAAAGGATGACCATTATGCGTTTGCAATACCCGTCACTCTTTATTATGAAGGTTTTTTTTCAAATTTGGATTTCTTATAGCACACTTGGCCACTCATGACACTTTTGGTGAGTTTACCTTTTCAAGCCATTGAGCTTGAAAGAAAGACCAAGGACTTGCCAAAGCTTCTCTTGAAACTCAATTATGTAAAAGAGGTGAACTCTTCTTTCAAGCTTCATTTTGCTAGACTTCATGCAAAGAAAGAAACGGCCATTAAATAGATAACTATTTCGACATGATTGAAGGAAAACCAGTGCAAAACCACCATCTACGGTTGCTTTTGTAACAGGGAGCAATGAAGGTAAAGGAATAAACTTGGAAGGAAATATCTCTTCCCGACTTCTCTGCGATCTCGTATATACACAACTTCTTTTGAAAATAATGACGGTACCTTTGTTTTTTTCCCTTTATCTCGGCCTCGTTTCTTGTCTTTTTGATCATCAACCGCCTTGAATTCTCCGTAATAAATCGAATCAATCCAAAACATTTCCCTCAACTTTCCAGGAAGCATGATGTTTTGGGACCTGAACGGTTCCACATAAGCTTCTTTGGCATCAAATTCCCTGACCTGAGACATTAACGACATGAGAGCCCCTCCAGTTATCTCGTTACCAATCTCGCCCCTTGTAATTTTATCCTCATTCTGAAAAAAAAAGAGTTTACATTAATCCTCCGATAGAACATTGGCCAACTTTTTGCTATGATCATTCGACTTAAAGATAGACTGCCGTTAAAAAGAGGACTTTCCTTGACCCTTTTTTCTTGATCATTGTTCGCTTCTTCAACGTCTTCTTCAATTTCTTCTTTCTTGGCACTTTCAGATTGTTCCTGTATTTGTTGCTCCAAACTCTCCTTGAAAACCAACCGGATCTCATTGGCAAACTCGCCCAAAGGGTCTTCGCCTTCGTAATCTCTGGATAAAATAAAAACATGCATTATTGTTCGCCCAAACGTATGAAAAGAGCCTCGTTGTAATAAGAATCATTTCCAAAAGGGCAGCTGAAGGTTGAATGACATTTTTCGTTTCTAATCTGATTTAATTTCTACCTGCTTACCCCAATTCCTTGGGATAATCCAGATCCTTGATGCTTTTAAGCGCATTCTCTTCGAGGAGTTCCCTCATCTCCTTCAAGTACATTTCTTTCAAGTCAGGTTTCGTTTTGGGAGGATCCAACAACTGGGGCTTGAACTTTTGACGCGGGAAATTGACTCGCACGTAATCTTTTCCTGTAGGAAAAATAATCTGTTTGTCTGAAATCAATCAATTGGAAAAGGACGAAGATTGACAATTTACAAACCGAGCAATTGGAACATAGCTTGTTGCTTGATTTCATTGTCGAATTCTCCTCTAATTCGTTTCCGTAGTCGCTCGTTGACTTGGATACAAAAATCTTCACACTTTGAATTGGGTAAAACCACTTTTTGTCGGCAAGTTTCCAACCACTCGATTTCGAACGAGTTTTTCTCTACCTCGTCCACTGATGGAGCCATTTTCGTTCAGTTGTTGGCAGACGCTGTTGTTCAAATGTTTGCTCAGAGAGTTATCGAAAAGGTTTTAGCCCTCCAGGTACGCATTAGTAAGCCATTGAAACGAATCGTCACGCCAAGTTTGAAGTCACACCATCAAAAAAAGCGTTACTCCAAAACGAGCAGGTTCTTTCCTATAAGTCTTAGACTTGTATTTGCTTTTTTATATGAATGAATGTGTTCCCACAAGGCCCAATTAAAAGCAATTGACAATCAAGCTCCAGGGTTTGAAGTTCCTCTGGTTAAAGGAAAGCCAAATACGCTTTGAATCACCATGGCATCGCTAATGCGGTGGCTTTCTTTAGCATTTCGCTATCTTGACAACACGACCTGATCAGGATATGATATTGGCACTAACAGTTTTGGAGGGAAAACCAACCAGGTTGTGCGTTATCATGTAGTGGTCCACCTTTGTAAATGAAGGACAATATTTTTCCAGGGTATATTTTAATTGAATCTGAATTGGACACTGAAGAGTACTTAGTTAGCTCCACTTATGCTTGATTTGAGTGAGATTATATGTATTGCTCAATGCTCGCATTAATCATTCTTCAAAAAAAGCTTTGCAAACACTACGATGCATCTCACTACCTTTTACAATTCACTCGTGAATTATTTAAAAATTGTGAATAAAACTAAACAATACAAACAATTCTCTTTTACAGCCAGCCAAATGACGAACCCATGAAGTGATGAGAGGTTTCTGCCGCAACCAGGCACGATCAGTGTTGAAGTCATATCATCAAATACCTTGTACCAGAATAGGTTTTTTTATGAAACTTCGATCTTATTTTTCTTTAATTGAATATGTATCGCAAACTGTGCATACATATTGCTCGAAGTGAATTTACTTCCAGCCTTCGAATGCTACTGTCTTGAGCAAAGTAGCTGTTCCGCAATGTTCCCATGACTGTGTTTTGTGTCTCCCTCATGAATCTTGACACCTACTTGACTGCTTAAAAAAAGTTAGTTCTAATGAGTTATTTGATGCAATGTAGGCTCGTAGGTCACCTTATGAAAGCGCTGATTTGGGGTTTCATTGTCACATGCTTCCGAGCCACGTCAAAGAAGGAACAAAAACAACATCCTGGTGGTCAAATATGTATTTTTTTGTAATGGTGTAAATTATGCAGTTCTAAATTTTGGCAATAATAAAATCTAAAACCGTCACAAACCACAGGATCATAATTGTAAATACTTGTCCAAGTCCAAGGAATATTTTTTTGCTCAAAGTTGAGTGACTCATTATGCCAAAGGTCGCCTAGTCCTCTGTTATTGCACCCCAAGCCAAGTCTCTGCTCAAGTCCGACCTTCCAGGCAACAAGCTATTTGCTATAGGACGACTGAAGGTTCACAAAAGATTTGATCGACTCGAGTTCCAAGGGACAGCTTGGAACAACATTGAACCATGAAAAGCACTAGCTTATGTACGCACCAAAAGGGAAGAGGAAGAAGGAAGGAAGGGGAGGAAAAAGAACAACGTAGGCAGGCCTAGTGGTGGTAGTAGTAAGAGCATTTTCCTTACAAAGTCAACTAGTAGCCCATGAAATCAAAAAGCACTCAATCGTCCTACAACCTCGAGAAGGAGAGGAACCTGAGCATTGCGTTCTCATTTCAGTGCTTTGGTTTTACCTTCTTGACAAGTGAGCAAACTTTTCACTTTCTTATTCATGGTTCAACGAGAACAGAGTAATGAGCGGAAATCAAGGCCGACAATTGAATCGACGGCGTGGATCCAGCACTGACAAAAGTGGTCAGGAGGACGCACCAGATTTGACTCGGGTAATCAAAGATTCTTGATTCGTCATCTCAAGTAGTTCGAATATATTGTACATCCCGAGAAAAATGAGGAAGGGACGTTATACATTATCAATTTCAAAGCAAAAAAGTCAATACACCCAAGGGATTGATTGCATTCTTAACCTAATACTAACACAATTTTAAAGCCTGCGTGTGAAAGGTGCAGTCAATGATATTCTCCGAAGAGTCTTTTCCTCGTTCCCAGGACAAAAACATTTGGATTGTTTTTCAATTGCTTCAAAGCTACTAAAAAAACACCGAAGAGGTCCAAAAACCTATTTGCTCACCAGAGTCAACATCAAAACTTCAAAAGTTTAAGCATGACTTATGTGCAAGAAGAGCATTGTTCTTCAAAGAATTTTGAATAAGCTTCTCAGTAGTATGTATGTCAAAATGTCCCCCACAACAGATTTATTCCCAAATCTAGGTCAGAGTGAAAATAAAGTCCCTTTTTGTAGTAGAAATGTGCATGACTCATTGAACACATCTGAGGAGTAGGCAAAGTAGTTTCACAAATTATCCCAGAAAAGTACCAATTTGTGGGTACGTACTGCACGTTGACGAATGCAATGAGAGCATAATTGCTGTTATCGGTGCCATATTCATCGAAATGGCGTTTTTATTGCAGCCAAATGTTCCGGACGAACTTCTGGATTTCATGAAAGGAATTGCCATTAAACAACCTGTTCCTGAAGAACCGAATGCCAAATCTCCTTTGCGGCGAAATGTGAGACGAGCCCAACCCAAAGTGAATACCAATATCAACCGAAGTCACAAGAACAAGCAGCCCATGCGGGTGAAGGCTAGTCTCATCGTCCACGATACCCATGAAAACGTCCGTCCAGGCAGCCCTACCTCGGACTCGGAGAATTCCGAAACTATCACGCCATTATTTACAAAGAATCATAACGTCACGTCTTTTAACCAGAAGCCTTCCCCCCCTCACCCCCTGGGAAGATAATTTCTCTTGGCTGGCACAATTAAGGACGATAAAAAATCATGCAAAGTAGTACTATCATAAACAACCCAATCGAGCGAAACACAGATACTTAAACTAGTTGAAAGACCCCATGGCGTGACAAGAGAAGACAAAACAATATTTACAACCATTTTGCGCCTGGTCCGGAATTTCTCTCAAGAAACAGGACGAAGTTGTACGTACGTGAGGTGTACTTTAGACGGATGTCGGTCGTCATTAAGACTCTTTGAAATTCGACCGGCTATCTATTTGATTGAAAAGACCCTTGGTAGCCATTCTAGTGATAGGACTGTTATTTTTCTAGGTCTTCCCCAAGTGCGACCAAGAACCGTTGGACGAGGTGGTCAATAACGTGATGTCAATATTCGATCCCATGGGGGTGGGAACCATTTCCTTTCGCGAGCTTCTCATCACGTTCGCATTGTCCATGGAAGCGCCCTTAATCGAAAAATTGAATTGGACCTACCGCCTCTATGACGAAGAAGGACAAGGCGAGATCTACTTAGACGATCTGGTGCAGATCGTATGGAAATTGTGTGAGCTCACCAAAAGTGCAGAGGTCTTATTAAAGGTCAGCCGAGCAAATTATTTTCCTTTAGTTCCTGCAGTTTAGTAGTTGTTATGGTTACTCTTCGATTATTCATGTCATGCCCTCATACTACAGAGCAAGGTTTTCTTCTGCCACGGTAAGCCCATCTCGCCTTTTTTTCCTGTAGGACGGCCCACCAAAAGCGATCGAGAGAAATGAGGAACAAAATGAAGAAGTGGAAACCCTCGTTAGATCCAAAGCCACTCCCAAAGACCATAACTCATCGATACCACCTCCGGCCCCGAAGCAAGCCGAGAATATTAAGCTTTTGTCTAATAAATTGGGCCACAGGGTAGAATCGGCGAAACAGAAAAGAAGGGAGAGACCGAGTTCGAAGAAAACGGAATAGACCAAAATGATCAAAAGAACCAAAGTGTATAAGACCAATTCCAATGAGATCAAACTTGACGAGGTCGAGAAGGCTTTGGCTAAGAAGGTAGTCGCCCATCTGGATAAAAATGGCGACGGGCGCATCACCAGAGAAGAATTCATCGAAGGCTGTCTGACTGACGATGCCTTCCTTTGTCTCTTACAATGCTTCAATGGGGAAATCATTTGGGGAAATCTTTTCAAAGTCACTAGCATAACAGTCTCGACGTTTTTAGATCCTCAATAACTCATGCAAGCTCACGCCCTATTAACATCCTCGGCGTGGCAAGTAAATAAGTGAGAGATTACAATGTGACGCAAACAATCATTATTCTTTTAAAGACGTGTATCGCATGCTCTTACGTTAATCTTTATGTATGATGTTATCGCAAATTAAAGTCCAGTGACTTTAGTTAGCATTTGGTAGACGCCTTTCATTTGTTTGGCATTTTTGGTAGCATACTCTTCGTACAAGAGGTCATTGAGATATCCAAACCAATTCCAGCAACCGTACGGGTTACCCGTAAGGGTTCGAGCAATGGTCTAGGAAAAAGAAAAGAGAAAGTTTTCAATGCAACCTTGAAATACTCTGTAAAGGTCAAATAAGCCATGCTGTTTTCCTCGTACCTGTGGGAAAAGAATGACAAGGTTATTGGCATCTGCCACCTCAATAAAGCCCGCCCTTCGAATGAATTCCGTTCCGATTTCTTCAAATTGCATCGAACAACCATGGAAGAAAATGTGGAAGTTGCACTGAACGGACCCATCCTCGCAAGCAGGGGGAATGTAAACGAAGCCCGTCTCATCCATACTGGCACCCTTGGCATTACCCTCGAAGAACTCGTTTTGATCGAACTCAACCAATCGCCCTTGCATTGTTCCAGGCGCCGTTGGTGGTGATAAATCCCCAATCAAATGGTTCAGCATGGCATAGACGCTACCGAAAAAAATAAATTTCAGATGACCTCCTAATTCGAGACAATAACAAGGAGTTAAAGTGCAGCCAAAACAACCATTTTGTTGCCTCTTTCCTATTGTGGACAAAGATCGCTGAGAATCTTTGCTCTCCTTTTTGCTGTCTTGTCTATTTTTTGGCCAAAAAACAAGAATACAGCTGATTTTGCCCAAGTACACAAGTCGACGGTGCAAAATATTACAGGGTTGTCCGAAAATTTTTGGCCAAGAACGGCAAGGAAGAACGGCAAAATTCGGACAGCAAACATAATTTGTCAAAATAGCGTTCATTTTATGTCTTCGGGTACTAAAAACTTACAATATATCAAAAGGTATTTCCAAACGACAGGCGTAAGCATCTAATTAACTAAGACACCAAACTATTGTGCCTTTTCAGGTGAAATTTAGTGACCTTAAACGTTGTTCTACAAGCAGCATAAGTGGGATTTTGATTTTCCAACCTTTCTGTTCAAAATGGCACAATTTGACGAGGAAATTGGAAAAATATTTGAATTGAAAGACTAAAAACTTTTATCCTTCGTCTAAGACAGACGCAAAATTTTTGTAATATCATTTCATGTTTTAAGAACAAATATACATAGTTGCACGGCTGTAATTTAACATATGTACAAAGTTCAGAACCGAAATTGCCAATACAAGTGTTTGTTTGTTATAAAGTCATATGGCAGCTCTCTTTCTCGGCCTGCCATATGATGATGTGCATCCCAGTTAAGGGATATTCCTGCTCCATCATCACAACCAACATCAATTATTACTTCACCCTCGCGAGTGACTGCAGGTTTGTCCAAATAAGTTATTAAAAGCAATAAATCGTATTTCAATCAAATACTAGAAGATGCTTAGATTTGACTAGCCAGGGATTGAACAAGCAAATTGGAAAGGGGTTGCTCTAACAATACGTTACTAAAGCTGACCTGGGCAAATCAACATAGTGCATTCAACATAGGAATCAATGCGAGTATAGCCCGCTTCCTTCTTGACCCAAAATATTTCGACAACCCTGTAGGCCAAAAATCATGGTACATTAAAAGAAAACGAAAAAAACTTGTGGCACTCTGATCCAATAGTGGTTACATTTCCGTCTCATGTTGTACGCAACAGTAGTCACGTAATAGTTCCAGCTCACTCACCTGTCAAAGTCACAATTTTGAATATAGAATTTGTCCGTTACACCACAAGGTGTCCCAGCATGATCAGAAACCACGGCATGAGACGCTGGCAAGTCGTTCTTTAGCTTCAATTGACTTTCGGGGTTGGCCAAGAAGTGATTGTAGAATTGTTCCACTTTCGAGGCCGACGAAACTTGGACGGTTTCATCTTCTGTTCCATGAAAAATGTACACTCTACGGGATAATAACAATAGTATGGTATGTTTCTTATAGAAAATATAGCAAATGAAGCGGTCGATGCTTCACTATAAACGATATACAAGTAGTTTAGTTAAGATATCATGCACACAGCCGATTGCGGGGAAATATTGTTTATCTTTCATTGTAAAACTTTGTTGGCGAAAAATGAGGAATATAAAAAGGTGACAAATGAATTACTTGTTTACTCTCGTAAGTTAAAACACGATTTTTAGATAATCATCCGTAAAGCTGAGGCCGAGTGATTGAATAAATATTTGAAAGTCAGTGTGGTAAATTGCATTTGAAATTAGTACAATGAAACGGCAAAAAATCATAATTCAGAGA
>NC_081443.1:5912042-5929668 GCF_007210705.1 Tigriopus californicus
TTTCTCTTATCTTTGCAATTTAAACTTGCAAAATTATCACATTTACTTTGGTGAACATTCAGATCGTCAGTTAGTTTCCTGATTGTTGCATGATGGTTCATCAACTACTTCCGAAAGGTAAGTTGAATATTCTTTTTTCTTTATTTTGTTGCTATTTTCCCACGAACTAATAATCGCAAGGAATAATCTTGAGGAAAAAATGGAATTATTTTACTTTTAAAAATTCTTTATGGACTTCTTTACCTCTACTGGAAATGGAATTCCCAGCAATTTAAGACAAAAAAAGTATTCATTTTCTTTAACTTTAATACTTTAATAAATTAACTTTGGTCTAGTCCTAGTATGCAGGGTTAGTCTGGAATGCTATTCAAAATTATGTCCGGTTCTGACTGAAAACCTCCTAACAAATTCTCGAGGGTTTGAAAGTGCTTGAAAACACAAAACGCAAAACGCAAAATCTACAACGTCAGTGATTGTTCATTTCAGATCAAATCTAGCTAAGATCAGCTTATCTTCTCAAAGTTGATATGCCACACATTTGAATTTTTTTGGAAACAACAGGATGCATAAGGGCCCTTATTTGCAACGTCAGACTGCCCAAACAAAACGGGAAGAGGCGCAAAGGATTGCTAAATAAACTACTTGTGAAATGCCATAAAAGCGATTTCTTTTCCGGACATTATGTGACCCGGGTCATGTGGAGTACATTCATGGATTCCATGGTACATTTCGTATGAAAAGTGTGCTTTTGCAAATTATTTTTCCTTAAAAAACATTTTTATTCATCTCGTTTTTCTTGTTTCCATGTTTAATGAAATCCTTCATTTTCATCATCTCTCCCAAAGAATGCATGTATTAAATTGATTAGCATTGATAGGTAGCTGCAAGTGTATTCTATTTTTTCTACGTGAATATCGTGCGTTGTTGTGCGCTTTGGATTCTCATATCATGTTGATATTAATTTTAGAGACCCCTCATCTACTTTGTTGTGGACAATGATTTCAGGAATGCTTCATAATGTGATTTTCACTTAGAAGTCATAAATATGAGTCTATATGGAAATTCTATTTTTCATTGACGTATTTCTCAAAAATCAAGAATATCGTTATAACATTAATAAAGCAATTTGTGCCTTAAAAACCACCATAATACTTAAATAACCCACAATAACCAAACAAATCAAAAAAATCTTTTTTCATCTTTTTGTAACTTATTTTGGCTAATTTTCATACACCCAAACAAGGACGGCTCTACCCTGGACACATAGTTACCCTAAAAATCAACAGCTGCGAAACATTGAAAGGGCTAAATTTGAAGAGACTCTAACCCTAAGAAATCTGAAGTGAAGTCCGCTTATAAATCATTGTGTGTGACTACTGCTCAATGGCCCGCACTTGGGTTGACCTCACTACCATTTTGACAAACCATTTCAAGAGGTTAGCCAACCTGACCGGTCCCCTCACACTGGATTAGAGCCATTGAAGATATCAAATCCAATATCCTCTGATCGTCTGTTCTACATTTGAAAACATTGGATCACAAGATCCAGGTAGGACTCAAAACTGAAGGGAAAGGCATGAATGATCCTTCATTAGTGACAAAGTGTCCCCAACTATGACCCAAGCAGCATTACATTTTGCAGCCCAGAGACCACCCATCCTTATTTCCCAAGACTTGGCCATGCTAAGACCAAAGGCCTGTCATCAGTGAATACAAGCAAGCTAGAGAGCTTGATGTGGATTCATTAAAATGAAGAAAGAGGTTGACCAGCCTGAACAAGTTGTGATTATTGACATATGATTGGTCACGCAGCAGGTATCTGTGTGAGAGTGTCTCTCAGCTCAATGATAGTAGACAATAGACAAAACTCTCTCAGTGAATCTGTGTAATAGACCGTCAATTGTGTATTTCTTTCATAATTGTTGTCCCTTGCTCTTCTATGTGATAACTGATGTGACTGACAAGCCAAGTTTGTTTGCTCTCAGATTACTGACCAAGATGAATCATTTCATCGGCCATTATTCCCCACATTGTCAACGGCATTCATGACACAGAGAGAGAGCATTAAGAGTTTCTACAAATGTTGTGAAAAGCTATTGGGAATTTCAACTCAATCCCCAGACAGCCATCAGCAACCTGTTTCCAACTTGAGACCCCAACTAGTGGGCCCATACTCCTATTTTCTATTAACTGAAGTGAAGTGTTTGCAATTAGGCCTTGGGACCCCATTCCATATTTTGAGCCTAAACTGTAAAGTTGTTGGCCTGTGTGGTGACCTGGCCTATAACCACATCAATCATAATGTTCTTCGAAAAAGTGGAAGAAATGATGAAAACCAGAAAATGATCAGTTTACCCTTGATAAATATTGAATTCATATGAATGATGGGTGTGAACTCCATGTTGTTTGGACTTTTGATTATGAAATGCATTTGAAAAAGCCCATTGAGTCACATCTTTTTAAATGTATCATGTATATTTCTGTCAACACAATTTTGTATTAATTCTTCAAGTTTGCCATCCTTCAGCATTAATAAGGTGCAAAAGCTTTGCAACAAAAAACTTCTCACCAGGACACTTTTATCTCATTGTTCAAAAGGACTCTTAGTTGTTAAGCCCATACAAACTATATATCATGAAACTTCTTAGATTATATTTTTAAAGGCTGAACGCTCGTGTACCTACCAAAAGCAACTAAATTTCGTTTCAAGTAATCACCATAAATCGAATGGTGGTAAAAAGGGAGGAATAAAACATTAGAATAGTGTAGAACATTGGCTATTTTACATTTCCGGGTATTTGATACATTATACACCCAGTTTGATAACAACATATCATCAAGCAAGGTGATGAAAATAGGAGTGATAAACGTTATTGATCTGAATACCAAGGTTTTAACAAAACTTGCACGTTTTTTGACTTACTGAGGGGCTAATGCACATTGCCCTTTCGTTGTCTGCCCTCTGAGCACTGTCCACCTCCATGTCTAGAGAACTCCCTGACCTGAATTAATACATTTTCGTCTTGAACTTCTGGAATTCCAATCCCAGAAGCGGTAAGGAAGTCCACAAAAAGAAAAACTATTTTGACCGATGCAAACTTTTTTCCGACTCTTGGTGATAACAATTTAAAGTCAAATTGAACGTATACACAGTAGATGAACTATTTTTCCGAGCCTTATCCATAATCATTTATTCGCCCCCCCCCAAAAAATCGGAAGTTCGATAGAGCACGGACAAACCATACTTCAAGACGGAAAGTACAGTATTGCCAATCCTTCAAATGAATTCATCAGCTCAGATAGTGAAAAAAATCAGCACCTCCAGTCAAGGAAAATGCTATTCAAATATACAAAGTCCTGTAGAAACCAATTAAAAAAAACATGTCATTTTGCATGATTCAATTATAGAATGGATCAATTCCAAGCGTCACAAAATGTCGAATTCGCTGCTTACCTATCATTTTGAAGATGCGAGGTATCATCAATTCGTCCCAAGGAGCCAAGAGTTTCGGCGTCCAAAGTGAGGATGCTCACCACCACCACCGAGGGTGTGGTCATACAAAGAAGTCCGTCCCTAGCATAACAAAGATCGGGTCCGCCAGCCCATAGGCCACACCCCTGGACGGACATGGAATAAGCCACGTGGAACTGAGTGGCAAAGTACGCGCCCGAGGAAATGCCCGAAACCGACACCAAATCTGGGTCAACGTTGAATTGAGGCAGGGACCCTTGGGCGTGGATTCCGGAGACAAATACTACCAGACAAAAAAGCTCAAAGTTAAACAACCCCATGGTTCAGCAAGATTTGGGCCTGAGCTCGTCCGCTTTACTAAAAGCTATCTTATTTATATGTGTATGATTATGTTTACACGATTTGCTAGTCAATAAACATGGGGCATTAATGGCCGTCAACGTACGAGATAAAAAGTTGGACCTGAGGCCAGTTTTGTAAAGGCTTGCCCCCTCCAGCTATGGCTTGGACTAAAGCCCCTTTAATAGAAGAGTACGCGCCTGAGATTTTTGGTCCCAAAACGTCGTTTCTATTGTACTGTCGTTCCTAAGTTCACCCCAAGGCGGCTTTTTCTGTGTTATGTAGTGCAGTGGATCATCGCCTTGAACGGCGGACCCTGAACCCTAAATGGGACAATATATATTACAAATTGTAAAACTATTGTGATCCAATGAGAAGCAGAATCTCGCAATAAAGACTTTTTATTTATTTCATTGTTGTCAAAAGTAGCAAGAAAATGAATCGGCTGCATTTGACCAAGTGACCAAAATTCTCGAGTGCGTACTCCTCTACTATAGTGTCTCTGGATTGGACGTTATCCAGAACGAGCATCTACTCACCAAGGACGATTGCACTCTCATACCAGTTAAGGTCCAAGCCCCGGCCCTAATGCCGAGGTACGATAAGCTTTAAAAAACAGGCCCCTGGCCGGAGGCAAAGAAAACAAGCCCCCGTCGAATAATGATAAACGGGCCAGGAAAAACGTATGACAAGAATCCACTCAATGAATCCAGCTACAATTTGGGCAATCCTAATGCCGATAGCTTTTATTCCAGCCCTGGCCTTGGCTAATCCAGTCTTTCTTCACTCCCGCTAGGTGGCGTTAATAAGCCAGGCCCTCTAGTGAAAAAGACTGACATTATTCCTGCCCCTGGTCGCCATGTTTTTCAAAGCTGATCCATCGACCAGGGTGATGAACATAATCGATTCATGGCCACCTATTACCTGAAATCAATCCTCGACTCAAAGTGAAGGACGAACCCAACTCCAAAAAAGGTGACTTGGATTCAATCAATCTAATTGGAAGCAATATGCATGAATGAAGGGTCGCGTCTTCATCAGGAATGAGATTTAACATTCTTGAGAAGAAAAGGCCGCTTTGATCACGCTGAGTGGACTTGACTCAAGTTTCAGCTGATTAGGCTATGAAATCCATCAATTGAGGAGATCCTCATTTCACTCGTTTCTTGTGGCCTGTTCTCTCCTCCCGATTGCCCGTTTGCTCGTTTGCTCGTTTGCTCGTTTGCTCGTTTGCCCTGCCTGCCAGCCAGCCAGCTAAGCTAGAACATGTTGGGTCCCGCCGTGAGCCGTGCTTTGGTGCGTAGCCGCATCACACCCGTGGCCGTGTCCCATGGCCGTCGGGCCTTCACGCATCATACGTGGATCTCGGGTCCGCCCCGGACTCGCATCTCTTTCCCCGAGAAGATGGTGCACGCCTTCTTGCTCTCCGTGGGTGTGACTTTCCCCGGTCTCTGGGTCATTGCCAACATCCGCAACTACCGGAACGGCAAATAGAGGAAGGATGCCCAGAGAACGAACTTCTTCGATTTAGTGTTAGGACAAGGCTCAGCCTTCAGATTCAAAGGTGAGTGCGCTCACATGTCCCGCCCATTTTCCTACCCATCGCCTCAACCAACGCATCTTAACCCCCGGACTCACTCGCCGGGATGACCCTGATATATGTAGCACTATTGTTTGCCATTGCAGATCCGGCGTGTGGTTTGGACCTGGCGACATGCAGCCTCACAGACTCGCAGACTCGCAGACTCGCAGACTCGCCCCACCCTCATGAATTAGTATCAGTCCAAAGTATTGTGCTTGAAATACATTGCAAATAGTAAATGGGGCATTCATCGTCCATTTTGAACCGCATGTCTGAAACCAAAGTCCCCGAAAAGACTGATGGATCGATAGAGGCTTCCCCATATAGGTCCATGGGTCCAATTGATGTGGCTGGAAATCAAGCCCATCGTATTTTCGGTGCTAAATGTCAAAATGATTCACTTGGCGATGAGCGCGCCCTCATGTGGGTGCAGGCAGTTTGTTACATACACTAATCTTGGGGAAGCCAATTTTGCCTGGCAATTCAGTGTTTTAGCAGAAGCCACTGCGTTATAGAACCTAATCGGCCCGAGAGCCTGCTGAAAAGACTCAAAAGCATGACAAATTGGACATTGAATTTGACGGTGATCCCAAGCTGGTTGAGGCTCGATTGAAGATAGTCGACTGTGGGTGTCGAAACCACGCAACCTCGTTTCACCGATGGAAGTTCTGTGAAATCGGGTCGAGATTCAGTCAAGAGACTCGGAAAGTATTGTCACAATTTTCCACCCCACTAGTATAACTGAATGCGATTTGGTTGGCGCTTGTTGGGAAACATGTTTGTTGCGTGGTTCATGACCTACCAACAAGATAGATCGAGGATTTGCGCGACAGAATGATCGTTATGATATCGGTTATTCATGGTTCACTAAGTAACAGAACGAATCGACTTATTGACAGCTTTACTATATATAAATCCTAGATTTTCACTTAATATTCAGACCCAAAGAGATGTAACGAAGGGTAACGGAGAAAAAAACTGTATAGTTGCATTTTAGACATTGGGTCTAGCACTTAAAATAAAGTAAAAATCAAATTCATGAAATACTAGATTGCTGTCAGTTCCTCCATAATCGGGACGAGGACATAAATATGCTGAAAATGGTCAATAAAAGAGGCGAAAAGGATAAGGGGGAAATGACGAAAATGGTGAATGGGTTCTATAAACAGGTTAACTCTGAAAGTGTGCGAATCATTTTTTTGATAAATCTGAGCCTATTTTATTTTCTTGTAAACCTCCACTTGAAAAAAAAAAGTTCTAATCCATTGATTTTCAATCAAAATCAACGAAACCTTAAGATTCATAAACACAATTGCAAACTAAACCCAACTTGAGGGACAAACGCCCGACTTCACAAAAAGTGGGGCTCTTCTGTGATTTGCGTCACGGACTTCTAGAGATGTGGACTGCAAACAGAAGCAGAAATTTCTTATCTCCTAAACCGTTCACTTTATACCAAATAAGCAGGTTTGAGCTTGGTTTGGCTGAATTACCTGTGTTAATGATGCCTATTGATAACTTTCCCATTCGTGCGTTTGCTGATCCATCTTTAGACCCCGAGCTTCCGAAATTTGCTTGGAAAGTTGCATGCTCCATTATATCCTAGTTCACTATCTCAGGGTTGGGCGAAATCGATTTTTCAAAAGGAAAGGATCTAGGTAAAAAATTCAAGCAATCTAAATACAAATGGAAGGAAAATAAAATTATGTGTGATCTGTTCCATAGAGTATTTATTATCCCACGACAATACCATTTCAATTTGAGGTTCCAGGAATCGAACACGCTAATGTGTAAAGTTTATACGTTGTTGAATGGATGGATTGATGTGTAGTTGATATCTTGAGGACCAATAAGACTCGCGTCATGGAGTGCCATCACCTCTCGGATAAGAAAATATTTTTCTTCGTTGACAACGAAGCACTGATTAGTTGTTGCAAATCTTGAAAAGCACGTTATAAAATATAGTCGTGCATAAATATCTCAGATCTCAGAGTGTACATGGTTAGAGTTATGTCTAGAGTTATTTACCCCAACGCGGATGACGGCGTCTCAAAATATCAGACGGGTCTGGTTGGTTTTTCCAAGTGCTCGTGAGAGCCATAGTCAAACCACTGCGATGACTTTTCTTTCTCTTACAGTCATCGTCTAGCGACACCCCCTTGTTATCATTGACCCTAAGTCAAGGTTCGTCAATACTTAAAAAGAAGGTGCCGGCCGATAGAGTTCATTCCAATGAAACACTCGTTAATTGTGATATCTTTTCAATGGATCGTCAGCTCCTGCGTTTCAAGAAGAAATATTTCATCGTGTTTCTTGCTTGGTGCTGATAAACTATGGATTAATGCCCTAAGATGTTCCCGTTTCGTTCATTTCGAGGTGTTTCATGTCATCGGATCGGTGTCGGTTGGTTTGGCTGGACAGGGAGCAAGGTCAGTGCATGTCCACGAAACGTTCCAATTGTGGAAATAATGCCTCTGAGTAATTGATGCCCTCACGCTTTATCACTTGTGCTGCAAGACATTGGAGTTTCGTGAAGCGCATAGGGTTTATCACCTCGTGTATGGACTGGCCCTTTAGCAAGGACTCGAAGGTCCTTCCATCAGAATTCACAGCATCAAGATGAACTCCAGCATCTAGCAGGGTCTGCACGAGGAGTGGTTTGGCCGGTTTGTTCTGGGCGGCTACATGCAAGGATGTATTGGAATCATTGTCTTTTGAGTTGGGATCCGCACCGCATTCTAACAGGAGTTGCACTGCGTCTAATGAAGGGAACTGACAGATGGGATATCGACCTACGGAAGAGCTATCACGGGCGCAGGCCAGATGTAAGGGAGTGTTGCCATTCCTTCCTCGGGGATTGAGCTTGAGGAAGTGATAAACGGACTCTTTGACCTGGTGTACTTGTTCATCATTGAGGTGTGGCATGAGTTTCGTGAGCAAACAGATGAGATGAAGAATGATGATGAGTGTTCGGTTAAAGTAAGTAATATCACGATCGCCGCTAATTGAGTTCAAAGGGTTTTTTCTCACATTGAGCTGACCCATTCGTACCTCTTCAACGGCTTTGTTGAAAACGGTCATGATATCACAAAAGTTGACCGGAGATCGATCATTGCCAGCGTTGGAACGAGTACGGTTCTCACTCATCATAAAGCTGAAGAGCTCTGCAAAACTGAGGAGAGAGCTCTGAGTCATTGGACACAGGGGCTCCAGCATCTTCTGCTGCATGTCTAGGGCATACATCCATAAAGTGATACATCGCTCAAAATGGCCCATATCTGCGTAGACGGCGCCTCGGTACCGGATGTAATAGGATGTGTCGGGATGGGCGGGACCAAGGATGCGCTCACGAACGAGAAGGGCTTGCATTCGCATGGCGTCTGGGTCAGAAATAATATCCATGAGCTGATCTAAGGAGGCCACTTCCACTGTGTTTTCGTAGGCCGAGATTGGGGAAGCTATCACTTGTTTTGGGTATACAAGCTCTCCATTGATAACTCTGGAAATATACAAATAAACACTAAAATTGCGAGCCTTCATACTTCTCTGAAGGAAAACAAAATCCTATGGCCATTTTTTGAGGCAAAATCAAGTACGAGTTTAGATGCGTCAATTCGCTGGACGCCCTCGGGCGTCGAACATTTACGGATACATATTTCATCAATGTATTCCCTTAAACAGCCCATTAGATATTCTTCTCCAAGACACGATCCTTATTTAGATTGGTTCAATTTTAGTACTGTGGGCGTGAGGCTTGAGAACGCATAACAAATCACCATGAATCACACCTTAAGTACACTATTACTAGCCGTGCCTACACTCGGTCTATAATGCAGCAAGTGCAAGTCATTCTGGCCGAGATGAGATGCAAGCAAGAACGACTTCAGAATTCATTTAGGCGTGCACCACACTTTTATCAGAGACATAAGCCAATTTTCGTTCGCAAGCAACGGCTGGAATTGAATTTCCAAGTAATTAAGCTATACTGCATGTCGGCAATTTAAGCGTGAGCGGCTAAAACCAATTCATTCGATTGGCAGCCACTTCAAACCATTGCGTTGGTTGATTTCAGTCAATGGTTTATTTGCCTTCGTTGGGAAAAGCTCTCTTGCGACCTCACCTTTCTTCCATGGCTTGTTTCCACAACTTGTATGATCCGAGCATATCACGTTTTTTGTCCACAAAGGTGGCTCCTAGCAATTCAAGGGCATCAATTCGTGCTTTCCGTGTGACCAAGTCTGTCTTTGAGATGAGGAATTCCACAATATGCATATGTCCTGTCACGGAGGCTGCCAACAAGGGAGTCATGCCTACAACCAAGCGAAAAAGTCAATAATAACAACAACAACAACAACAACAACAACACAGATCATCATTACAAAAATGAGACAAGCAAATAGATCAGTAAGAAAAACAAAAACAATTCAATTGGTTGTCGTTCAAGAGCCTCTGCCTGCCATGAGGATCATCCAATACAATTGTGATTGTTGCAACAAACCAGAATCTTAACATGTTAAATGACGTTACAATAGTTTATATTACTTAAGCATCACCTAATCATTGTACCCTTAGAGAATTCTGGAAGACTAGTGACTACTATAACTCTATGAACTTTATTTTTCATCTTAGTTAGATGCAGCTCGGGGACATAAGCAGGGCAAAAATGACTGGAATGAGCTTGTATGTTGGAATGCAACCTTCTGTACAGTACATGGAAACTATGTTTCTAAGAACATTTGAGCATGTGCTTAGACCTATGAGCACTAATCAAGCGGGATGTTCTGTTTATACCCATGCTGAACTGAGTTATAAAACGGCGAGATAACCTAAGACTAATTAGACTGATTGGAGCGATCTATCCATCATCTAACAAAACTAATCTGAGACAGGGTACCGAACAAAATTTCTAACGATGCCTTGTGGATTTGTACATCACGTACTGATACACGTACTAAGCTGGAGGGTGATTCGAGATTAACTCCTCTAGAGTTATAATCGCCCCTATTATTTGGTGCTCACAGAAAAAGAAAATCCAGTAAAAGTGGGTTTTATTACCATAGGCATCCACGTCCATACGAGCTCCACTAGCCAAGAGAAGTTTCATGATCTCCAGAGACCCGGATTCTGCACAATCATGCAGGGCAGTGTTGCCTTTGACAGATTTTCGGTTGACGTCTGCACCGATGGCAATAAGATATTTGGCGATTTTGAGGTGACCCTTATAGCAAGCGATCATGAGGCAAGTGTGGCCATGTCGATTGGCGACTTCGATATCTGAAAAATTATAAGCAACTCGAATGAGGCAAACATAATGAACATGGTTCACAAAGTCGAGAACATTGGTCAAATACTACATATTTTTGTCATATCTTGCATAACGAGAACCAAAAACCTGTCAACTGATAATAATCTACTCGTTCAACCATGACTCCTTCCATCTTTAAATTGAGGACGCACGGACTGTCCACATTTTTTGGCTGTATATGTCCTTTGTCATGAGGCATTCGGCAAAGTTTATGATCGTTCACACTGCGTTCTAGCTGCCTTTTCAATAGACTATCTATTACGTATGAAGTTCTTTGAATAGCAAATAAATGATGGATTGCTCTGTCGGTTATACAAATGTGCTTTTTTTTGTCTGGAAATTTAACCCATGATGCCGAGATAAAAACGGGTTCTTCATACTTTTTGCATTGCTCTATGAGCAGCTCTAGTTTTCGTAACTGAAGTATCTTCCTCTATGATATCCCCGCACAGATATAGACGAACAAAATGCTGCTTCTTTTTGGCCCATCAACATCAATACGCCTTGGATAGCACGTGACCGAGAGACTCGTTTTGCCGGGCAAAACGTTGGGAATGTTCCAATGGGCGAGTAATCATCGTCATCGTTTTTTTCGAGTTTAAAGGTTTTGAATGCATGCCCCCATGAGTATATACATCAAGAGCTAGCTCCTGGCGAGTGGGTGTACTTTCTTTCTCAACAAAAGCTTCCGATGAAATTCTTGTGTTTGAGCCAAACTTTGGCTACGTTCGGGTACGTTCGAGTTACTCGTCATGTAAGGCACTCAAGATCGGAATGAAAAGCATCAACAGTCCAATGACATTGGAAGGAAAGTTTTGAAATTCATTTGAACTGCCAGAATGCTATGTTCAGTGATCAATCTCAACTAGCATTTGAGCGGTTAAAATTAGTCGGCAACAACGTCAAGGAAGTAGAGTAATACAATACAGACAAGAACAAGAACTTTGACATGAAACAAAAAAAAAGAACAATCCCGCACACGGCCAAAAATGATGATCGTTCATCTTCAACAAAATCATCAAGAGCATTTCTAAGGTCAAAGTGAACCTTCACTTGAACATTCTCGGGCACTTCATGAAATTCTGTTGGATAATGGGGTACTTTCCCTCTTGAAGACGTGTGTATGAAAACGTCTACTCGCACTTGCTATTTTACTACAAACAAATAACAACCTTTGGGGAAAACAGTTTTCCAAAATAAAGTAAGGATTTACCTTCAGAAGTTTCGTTTTAACGTTATGGCGAACCACATTAGCAAACCTAACGTATGTAACTTCTACAAAACGATTTAAGTCTCGCATCTATGAGGTATTAACGTAGTCTGTGAACTCGTGGCGAGATTGCCTCTATTGTCATGTTAATCATTCGGGTCAAATGATATCGTTTTTAACATTAATGCCACACATAATGAGAACGAGGAAGCATGTCTCATATGACCGAACTCAACTACATCGTTTTAAATCGACAATACAGCCGGACACTTCTCATAAACCTTTTTTTGGAACCCAATAGTTCACGCAATTTCAATAATTGCTCACTATCCCTTTATTGTCTCACCTGCGCCTCTGAGGATGAGATACTGAACAATTTCAAAATGTCCATCAAAACAAGCCGCTCGAAGTGGGGTGGAATTGGTTTTCGTGGTTGAGTTCACATTGGCTCCCTGGTCAGTGAGCAAGCGAACAATGGCACTGTGACCGGCAGCTGCAGCACACCAGAGGGGCGGTGCCCCTTCAATTGTTTCTCCGTCGAACGTCACAGATCCGGGTTGTTCCACATTGGCATGGCACCTATCCACAAGATATTCAACAACGTCTTTGTGGCCATTACGACAAGCTAAAACCAGAGGGGTGGCTCCGTTGGTCTTGGCAGACACTAGCTGCTTGACCTCGTCTTTGGGTCTATGATCGAGGAAGACCTGCAAGTAAACCAATGGTTAGAATAGCTTAGATATCAGCGGTCAGTGGACAGCAAGAGAAATGTACTCCTGAAAAATGATACTTCGGCGGCACATCGCGGTAGGGCGAAGCAAGTAAGCAAGCCCCACACCCCAAATATGGGTCATATTTTGAGCTATCAATTGACCTATAAAATCTAACAACTAGAGCAATGCAATGGCGATCACAAGTGGCGAAGTAAGACTATAATTTACCTATTTTGAAAGTTGACTAACTCTTGTGGACTCTTGGCATGAGGAATGAGAAAAATCAGCATTCTATCTATTTTGAATGAATCGATAACAAATTTGAAACGCACTCTAATGTCAGTAACGAGAAGGAACTGAAACTGTGATTGCCCTACCAACGACTTGCGTCACTAAAATGTGTGGAAATGTCAGTATTAGATACAAACACTCTAGAGGAAGGTAACCCCCCCCCAAAAAAAAGGTGAGATGTGTCTATTCTATTGCAATGTAATGCAGGATAGGTAACAACACTTAATGGAAATTATCATTAAGGATCCCAACCTTAATTAATGCAAGGGAGACACAAACTCTCCTTCAAAATATCCTTACTGGCAATTCTAGTATTGGGAAGGGGTACTATTACGGGGTTACTAAATCAAGATATTCATTGAAATACTGAAGGCTTGAACAGAATCTTGCCGTTCAGTTCGGCCTCTAGCTGAGCGTGTATCCATTCGTCGGGCCTCCAAAGTGTGCTCGTGGATTCATCAGAACAGCCAAACGACCAGTGCCCAAGTCGTTGCTCTTTCGATTCAAATGCTGCCCAAGATTCTTAGTACGTAGTAGAAGCAAAACCTAGTATAGTAATACCAGTACCTGTTACAGAAGAGCCCAATTTTGCCTTAAGAGTCGAGATCCTTCTTCTATATACTTCTACTACTACTACTCCAGAGTTCTCCCTGACTACCTCCTCGTGGACATGACGAACATCATCATCAGGCTAACATCACCAGTCTCAACAACAGCAACAGCCGAGGCACTATCACCGCTCAGTCATTGCACTATCGGCTTCTCTCGTACGACTCCTAACACTACTTTACTACTACAACAACGTCGACGGCGATTGTTGCTTCTCGTTCTTCTTCATCGTGAAGAGCAACATTCTACCACATCAACGGGCCCGGATTGAGCGTCAACTCTCAAGGTCAGGCACCTAGCTTTGTGTCTTTGTGTTCGAATTCAAGTTCGGCGTACAGCACTGGATGGGGGCATGCATTAATGCTCTCAAAAATCATGAACCGATCCAAACCTAACCAGCCATGTTAGTTGGCACCAAATATTCACCACCAGAACTGGCTCGATATCGTCAAATTCCATAAATAATAACATTATCATTGACGTGGAGAAGCTTGAAAACCATTCCATCATGAGCGCAAATGGCTCTCAGAGGCGTGAACTCTCGCAGAGCAAATACAAACGATGCTCTTTGCCATCCAGAACTAGTGCCGGAGTGCTGGATTAAACTTGATCCGAGGCCTTAAGACTGAATTTCGTGATGAGATTTTAAGCCATGGGCAAACATATTTACTAGTGCATTCGTTTAAAAATGATGCATATGCTTTTCTACGACTAAAAACGGCGACAGAACACCCCAACCTCAAACTAGAATTGCGTCAATGACACATCTGTTCTTTGTCGTGGGATCGGCGTTCCATCAATGATCAGCAACAGAGGGAGTTGATCAATTTGCACCATTGATCCGGCCAAGGAACTTCGCTCCCGTAGTTTTCAGCCAAAAGAAATATGCCATTTAAATGGCATTAGTACAACTGAAAGTCACAGGAATGCCAACAAGAGTGAAGAGTTGACGAGGATGCTTCACAAGAGAGATAAGCTACATATCATCATCTCATTAAAAGTTTGCCATAGATGCAACGGGATTGGACGTTAAGCGTTGGGTCTTACCTTGAGTCTACGAAGTTTGCCGTCGCGAGCCGCGTTGAACACGACATTGCGAAATTCCATCTTATTGGCCTTACTGGCGCTTTCTCCGATGGTGGGAGTACACGGGACGGCTGGGACCGTCATAAAACCGTAGATCCCCGCACGGGTACCCACCAATCAAAAGGCCGAAGGCGGCCACTGAGGGGCAGAGAGGGCGTATTCAAGCCTTAGAGCTCGGATATTCAAGGACTCTTCTTGAAAATGGAACCGTTCACGTTACAAGGGCAATATACTTCTTAAATGTGTCGAGGCTATCGAAAGTTCACAATCACTCTTTTCGTCGTGGCTCTTTCTTTCCGAGGTCGTCCAGCTATTGAATAAGTTGGTGAGCTGATATGATGGGAGGAGGTAGTAATCCTAATAGGAGTACTACTACTATTACTACTAGCTCAAGCCTGAACTTGGAACAACGACGACGAACACGGGTGGAATGGATGGAAAGGTAGAAGATGGAAAAGGAACGAGTCGAAGCCACGCAGGCAGGCAGCCTGGGCTTGAGGTGAATGACGGACTTTCGATCCTTCGCTCGTATATCGGAGGTCGTGGACCAGCGATGAACCGCCGCGAGAAAGTCAGTGCGGTCTCTTCTGGCGTGTCTCTACCGTGGAAAGTCTCAGGTAAGGCGCCCGTCGTTCGTGAGTCACTACAAAAGCTTCTTCGGCCGGGGATCGCTCGAGCCTGATGATCCTCTTGAATGCAGTGGGGGGCTCACTGAGGAACGAAAAGGACGAAAAGGACGGCCTTTCCACTGTCTGGCCTGGCTGCCACGACAGCGTGTTCCAACACAATCTCAGGATAGAAGAAAAGGGTAAGAAAGCAAGAAGGCAAGGAGGGCAGAGGTCGACGATGAGCTGAGATACGGGCACGGTCGGTTGAGTCTTGTAGTTCAGAGCCTCCACCTTGGGTTGGATCCAGGTCTGAGGTCTCTCTCTCTCAAGTCTCACGAATCGCTGCTCGAATTATTGGCCTCTCTCTCTCTCCTGTTCTTACTCTCTGCCGTTGCCTGCGAAGGCCAACGCTCAACTGAAGAAAGAGACCAAAGGCACGAAACAGACGAACAACGGACGAACAAACGAAGAACGAACGAAAGGCAACAACATCCGCCCTCCTCGCGCGCCTCTCCGCTCCACCACCAAAACAAGCGGGCCCGACCAGGAAAGCTAAACACCCGGCCATCGCCAGCAACATCAGTCCGTTCTCTAGAGGACCAGAGAGACGCCCATCTCAGGCCACCGACCCGAGCCATCAGACAAACAAAACGAGCGCTCGCATTCACTCCCCATGGTTTCCTCAGCCTAAGGGGCTCACTCTGATCATCTCCTCTGAGTTGAGTTGGTGGAGACTTGGGCTCTGAGGCGCGCTCGTGGATCCGAGCGAGGAATTTAGCCAACCCCGCTCTCGTCAATTCTGAGGTTCCCATCGTCAGATATGCCCAGTGGCTGGCAGGCTGAATTGGCTGGACTTAACTCTAAGTGACAAAGTCGTGATCCTTCTAAAGATGTTGGAGATGGATGGCTGAAATGGGCCCAAGTGATGTATTTTCAAAGACTAGGACATTTCTGCTTTTTCCATAGTCCCTGTTCTTGCCTTAAAGTTTGAGTAAGCGCAATTTGTAGTGCTGGGGTGAGTCCAGACTTGAGCCCGAGTGCACTCGAGTCTTTTACTCGATTTTGGAGGAATTAGCCGAACCTGTGTCTTTTTAGAAAGGACTTGCAAAAAGAAGTTATCCATTTCTTCCTAGAATTTCGTAGAACGTGTCTTGTTGCTGGACCTGAATTTACATTAAAAGACTCGAGTTCGGACTCACGAGTCCGGGAAAACATCAAGATATCAAAGGATTCGTCGCAGCACTGGTATTTTGAGAAAGGTTTCTTGATAGAAGGCCAAAGCTAAAGAGTTCTAACTCGCCATGGATTTAAACCCGAAGTATTGTCATTTTTTTTACATTTTTCAACAATCACTTTCCAAAATCATTTCCGGACATTAGGCTAAAACAAGCGGTTAAAATCTCTGAATCATAATTCATCAGGGCAATAGCTGTTCTTCAATAAAAAGAACGGATTAGCTACTTTGGCCAAAAAGGGTATTTCGTTACGTAATTGTTACTCGCCAAAAAATGTAATGACGTTAGGATTACTTTTACTAAATTTTAGATGACCAAAATTTCAGGTTTTTTACCTCATCATGACCATCCTTTGCTAAATCAATGGTTATATTTTTGTTTCAAACAGTCCTAAAATATTAAGATTCCCTGCCAATATGTTATGCTAATGAGCATTGATAATGCACTGGTAACAGGGATGAGAGATTATTAAAAGCCATTTTCTACCACCTGGCAGAAAATGGTGACAGAAAATGGCAGATTTTGGTCCAAAATAAGTGGCAAAACTGGCAGAAAATGGCAAAAAATGGCAGAGAATAGAATTCTTTCCATTATTATAAATAATCTTTTTCTAGTATTTACAATGACTTCCGTTAATTTTTAAGCCTACCTGTATGTAGTTTTGACACGTTTGGGATGGGTATTTTGCATCGAATGTGAGATACAACCAATAAACATCATTGGAGTGTGATCGAGTTTGAATTTTGCCACCACGATTGATTGGAGTCAAGGATGCCATTTGACCTAAACTTTTCGAAGTCAAATGACGACAATGGCATTTAAAAAAGTTATATCTTATTCAATAACCATTTTGATGACTGAAGAAAAAACTGTAATTGCTGTGGCTAGGCCTTGGATACTGCAAGTGGTCTATGGATACTATTATCAATTCAATCAACCATCAAACAGCATAAATATCAATATTTGAGGAAGATTTTGCATTCCAGCCAATGCTATATCAATATGTTTTTTAGCAAAAGACACTTGAAAAACTTATCCAACCCATATGATCCTTCTTGTCTTTGACATCTTTTAGAATCAAGATCGGCCATTCTAAACACTGGCGGCCACTTTTGACCACCTTCCAACAATTTCTGCCACTTTCTCCCATTTTCTGCCACTTTCTGTCCTTTCTGT
>NC_081443.1:5929695-5985980 GCF_007210705.1 Tigriopus californicus
CACTTTCTCCCATTTTCTGCCACTTTCTGCCATTTTCTGCCACTTTCTGCCATTTTCTGCCACTTTCAGCCACTTGTGGCAGAAAGTGGCAGAAATTCAACCAATCTCGATTTTTTCCATTGTTGACTAGTAATGGGAAGAGGGCCCCTGAGGTCTCAAGCTTTGAATCCCAAACCAGGCAGGGTGAGACCTGGTCCAGCAGAACCCTTGAACCCAGAACTCTTGAACCCAGTTTAAATCTAAAAAGGGGTGCCAGTGGACCTGTTGATCTTCTGCCATAGAAAACAAAATAACTAGAATGCTTAAGCTCAACAGGACTTGCACTGGATGAGCATGTTTTCAGGACATGTTTGGAGTCAAGGGGACGACAAGATTTTGTGAAAGCCCGTCATATGAAACGTTTATGATTCTGGTTTTCTTCTAATTTCTTTTGAATCCTACAAATATACATTTACTAAGAGCGGTGGAAAATTAAAGATGTATACGATGTTTATACAAATAGCTTTAGACATTTTACACTGACATGACCAAGAGTCGCAATTAAACGTTATTATTATCAAAATGCATTGGCGCTTTGCAACTTTGAATTTTTTTTCATTTTCAAAGGGCAACTCATTTTGCTTTTGCCCAATATTAGCATAGTTTTCTTATAGTCTTAACAACTCATTTTGGTTTAATAAATGATCATGAAATTAAGGAAGCAACGATCTCCTGTAAAATCCATCAAAGGGTAAATTTGGAGTTTTCAATTTTGTGGCAGTCATCAAGCACAACACATCTGAGGACATTGGTTTGAAATTCATGTACTGGTTGGAATGGTTTTCCCTCTTGCCCAGGGTGTGATACTAATAGGATTCTAATTACAATTGTTTCTGGATCTGCCACAAAAATGTTATATCATAGTAAAAGTTTTGGACAAAACTATTGACTTGTACATCTAAAATTTGGAGCTACAATTTTCGTTCAGTTTGAATTTCCCACCTCCTTTGCCTCTTTACCTTGACAGGATTGCTTGATTGTTTGACTTTGTTTGTCCACACTTTCAGCTAATGGGTGTCTTTTTCACAATTTTTTGTTTGAGGGTACTAGGATTGGAGGGTGCACCCACAGATCATATAATGACTAGATGTCTCATTGGCCCGACCTCAGTGCAGAGGAAAATGGATTTTGTGTCAACCACTCTATACACCAAAGAAGAGGAGGGTGACTGCCTGATCAGTAAGAACGACCTACAATCGCTGGGTCTTCAACGAATGCAATCAGTGACAAACTCACTCAGAATCCGGACACGCTGGCCAATGAAAAACCATGAGTCACTGTACACGAAAATTTATCTACCCGCTGATGAAGGCAAGTGTTCGCATTTTTCCTCGCGCTATGCTAGGTCTAGTCATTTTATGATCTGTGGGTGCACCTCGCCTGGCCAGAGAAGCCAGCCATCACATCATCCATGTCCAAATTCCGATGGCGGTTTCAAGTTCAGTATCAATTTGGTCCTCCATCTGTGGGTGTAGCTAGCGTCTAAAAGTTTCCTTTGGATGAAGGTCAGACCAGAAACCTCTCTCTTATATTAGCAAACTGCGCTAACCACTACACCACGTCTCCTGAATTTAGCTTTCATTTTGTGATGTAACCCAGAGTGGGATTAATTCCTTTTTCAAACAAAAGAATGAATTACTGTGATTTCGTTTTACTTATAACAAATCTCCTAAATATGTAGCCCTGAAATTCCACTCTGCCTACCATGTTTTTTGTCATCTAGCTTAATTAAAAGAAAAGGAGTATTTCTTCTCCTCTATGACTTTTTGCATTAATCTATGCTCTATGCTAGGCTGTGATGACCTTAAGAAATTTTATAATTCACATACCGATTGAATAAGGGCCATTTCTAGCTATGTCAGACAGCCCAAACCAAATGGGAAGAGGCATAGTGGATTGCTAACAAAACTACTCATGAGTCATGACATGCGATGAAAAAAATTTCTTTTCTGGACATTATGTGACCCAGATCACCAGTTATATATAAGATTTTGATACAATTAATCAAAATCAACACAAAAGAATATACAGAGAAATCAGCCCAACTGGACCTTTATTTGCTAAAGGCTAATTCACGAAGCGCCCTCTGAAGTGACGAACGTAAAGAAGATTTCGTGCAGCGTAAGAAGGCTGTTGGAGAAGCAAAGATTTAGATGCAAATTCAAAAATAAAACACTTTCTCTCTTTTTAACCACACCGATCAGTGATCAGTTTAGAGCAACGGAAGAACATTTTTTATATTTGTAATAACTTCGCGTGCCTGGAAGGACTTAAAATATTTGAAGTAAAATGCCAAGACAATACAATTAATTGAAACCCAAACGGGGGGGGGGTTGCATATTTGCCAATTTTTATTAAAGATTAAATCCTAATGTGGCGAGCATATGCTCGCTCACTTTGTGTCATCTGTGATATGTATATATAGCTAGGAACNAGGAGTATTTCTTCTCCTCTATGACTGTTTGCATTAATCTATGCTCTATTGCTAGGCTGTGATGACCTTAAGAAATTTCATAATTCACATACCGATTGAATATGGGCCATTTCTAGCTATGTCAGACAGCCCAAACCAAATGGGAAGAGGCACAGTGGATTGCTAACAAAACTACTCATGAGTCATGACATGCGATGAAAGAAATTTCTTTTCTGGACATTATGTGACCCAGATCACCAATTTTAAAGGCAATATTGCGCCAATTCACAGAGTCCTTACATTTCATAAGAATCATCTCACTTAGCATTGGCCTTACTTTTTCCTTTGTTCTAGTATGCTGGAGAGACTTTTGGTAAAAAATATAAGCGCTCTTTTTCAATATGTTTTTTAGTTTGGGTGCTAAGGTAGCGGAATTGAACCTAGTCCGGCCTAGAAAGCTAACCATCACATTGTGTGTATATGGTTCCATGGGCCATGTCAAGTGAATGAAATTCAAGGACAAATGTGGTTTGGCACCCTGATTTTGGGCATTTTTGAGAGGGAGAACTAAGACAAACATCACAGTCAACTAGTACCATCCGCTCATATAATTTTCAATAATCAAGTGGTTTTGAGTGAGTTGTGTTACAAAAACACCAACAAAATGTACATAATATAATACGGTGAACACACTATCAAATTTGCTCAATACATGCATGTAAAATGAAATAAATGTCAGAATTCAATGCATGCACAGTTCTGTTTGGCTGGGCATATAGTCTTTGATTTCACTCAATGGATTAACGTCAGTTGTTTTTGAACGCATTCACTTGACAGGCCCTATAGCCAGTGTCATAGTTTGTGAGGGGTAAATTATGTAAAAATGTTTTTTGTCACTAAAGCCCAGTGAAAACATTTTTGAAAAGTGTCACTGATAAGTCCAAAAAGACAAGCTAAGGAAGAGTTTAACATAGTCAAGTAGCCTAAAAACCTACCAAAGCTGTTTAAATTGTCTCCTCCAGCTAACTAATAGTCCTTTTCATAGAGCAGAGGAAGCGCCCTCTGCTTTGTCTAGGTGCGGACAAACACACATAGAAACAAGAGAATACATTCTAAAATGTCAGACTTTATCAAGAGATTATTTTGTGAACAACTTATTGCCCAAGTACTGTGACACAATGATTAAGCCGTCAACTCTTCTGGGAGACCTTTCAAATTCTCTATAGTTAAAATTCGGAACAATTATGACATGTAAATCATCATTTTATAGGAGGTGTAAACTGTATGATTGACAACGCGTCAACACTGGCAATCATCTTTTACAAATACATAGTACTAGGAAAAGAAAGCACAATTTCTCAGGTATTTGGTCACTAACCTTAAAATCATTAATTTTATATACCTACTGTTGGCTTTTTTATCACAATTTAATGGAAAAAGATGATAATGAAAAGTTGCTGGTTTGTTGAATGTATACCATGCATGGCTATCTATTTATCATTATTTGGATATAGAATTTGAAGGGTCTCTCAGAAGGGTTGGTGGTGTAATTTGGTGTTTAACTAGATTAGCAATAAGTTGGTCAACGAAAATATCTTGCAAAAGTCAGGCATCTTAGAGCGCATTCTTGAATTTCTGCGTTTGTTTGTTTGCAACAAGAGAACGGAGAGGAGAATGCAAGGATTATGCTGCTGGGGTGAGTCCGGACTTGAATCCGAATGCACTTGAGATTGGCAGGACTTGGAAGGACTCAATGCCGGACTTCTCAAAAAGTCTATAGATTTTGTCAGAAAATGGCGCTTTTTCATCATGAATTGACCATGTATGAAAACACTTGAACGGTGATTTTGTTAGCATTATTTAGCTTCATAACAAGAAGACAATTCTTCTTGTTTGACTTGTATCCAACAAAAGGCTAGAGTCCTGTGCCAGACTTGTGAAGTCCAACAAAAAGTCAGAAGATCAAAGGACTCACACAAGTCCAACTAACCCAAACACTTTTAACTAACTTATCTTTTTCAAAAAGAAACATTAGAATTTTTCTTCAATTAGATCAATGGTGCAGATCAAGTGCTGGAAAAAGGAAAAATAAATAACGGGAACCGTGGTAGCTAAGTGGTCCAAGGTACCCAATCCCACCTCTAGTGGCAAACAAAACCTTGATTTCCTGACCTCATTAAAAACAAATTTAGGACATTTTTGTCCAAAATTTTGGTCAATTTTGTCCAAAATTGAGGCAAATCTTGCCTTTCACAATTGTACCACTTTGAAAAATATGATTGAATATACCTTCTTTGTTGATTTGTACCTTTTGTTCAATGTTTGGGCTTTTTGCATCTTTTTGTCTCCAAAAGGCATTGCTGTTTCACACACTTTGCTCCTCCCTAGTCATCGTCCATATCAGATTGGCTCTCTGCCTGTGGGTGTGGTTAGAAGTTTCCTTGAGAAAAGAAAGGAGATGGGAATGGATGAGGGGACTTTTCTCATGCTAGGGATTAGAGCAAACTATTACACCATGTCTCCTCCTTTGTTTTCAATATTACTTTCTTTCAGTTGCATTTCTTGTCATTTTCAGATGAACGCTAATAGATGCTCTCGCATCCCTAAAACATTGCATGGGTCATAAATAGAGGGGGTATGTGAAGGTGATGCTTTGAGCTACAAAATGTCATTTTCATAGAATCACATGTGCTGAAGAGTGAAAAAAAATGCTAAAAAGTAAGAAAAAGTAAAAAAAGTTTTCCAATTCTTTGATATATCCACTCACCTCTGACAGATATGGTAACAAAAAGTAAGGCAGCATGATTATATGAAAACATTTTGTTGCTACTCATCAAAGCATTGACCTGCTGGCACTCTTGCTTGCTCTGCAAACTGGGGTATAGCTGGGCCTAACTTTGTCTTGCATTCACCTGCAAAATAAAAACTATTGGATGATAAAAACGCATCCTGGATGGTTCCAACCTGTTTCAATGTTAGTTTTTATCAACCATAGCTGCCCAGAACACTGAAATGTCAAATGCTTATTTTTGTACATTTTGACAACTTGTACAAATGTATATTCTGGATGGTTCACTTAAAACCTAATTTATTGTTTTTTCACATGTTCCATGTTGAAACAATGCCTAAAAAATCTGATTGCCCCATTCTGTGACCAACAAAGGTTGTCCAAAAATACGGTGTTGGGAAGACATGTCTAGCACTGATAGGATCAGATAAATAATCACGGGAGGTTGCGACTAGGGCTACCAATTTACATTTTCAGCGGCATGTGGCATCACTAATGGAATATTGGAAGCGCGTTTGTTAGTCACAAAATGTAACCCTGATTTTTCTTTGATCAAACCAGGGTTGCTTTTGGGATCAAACCTAATATTTTACGTTACGTTGGAAATGGCTAGTGATTTGACTTTCCTAACTTTCTAGCAATCCTGATTTTGAAAATTTATTTGATCCCAACACTAATGTCTAGCCATATCGGTATTGTGAGCTGAAATTTGAACATCAGTCTAATTCAAGGAAGAATGGTTTTGAATCTAAAGAGCTATAGCTACTATAACTTACGACAAACATTTGCATCATGCTAGTCAAGACTCAAAAACAGATGCCTGGCCACTGATAGAAATTCGAACTCTCTCTTGAAAATAAACGGTGAAAGAGAAGATTATGAACCTGAGATGACCTTTGTGCATCTTTCTTTATAAGGCTTTTTAAATTGATTGACGAGAGGGTAATTGTTAAGGACCATCCTGACAAGCTTATGCAAGGAGTCAGCCACTGACGTTCACATTTCACCATCTTATTGATAAAATTTGATCAAAATTCAATTCGCTTTGCCAATAACCCAAAATATGCACAAGTATATGAAAGAAAACTCGAATTAAGCACAAAAACATGCACAAAAACCCCAAGTAAACAATATATGCGAATAAACCTGTATTATGACATAAAAAGGATAATGTATATGTGTTGTAATATTTTGTTGCAATCCTGATCTGAACTCATTAATAAATTTATATTTACCCAAATCTTGCCCATGCTTAATCAGCAAGATATTTGCAAATGAAAGTGCAAAATATGAAAGCCACTCTCTTTGTAAAGGTTCAGGCTTTGAACTTGATCATTTGAAGGAAATGGCCTAGGGACAAAATGTATCACACCTCCAGCAATAACATTTGCAAAAATGAATTTCAAGTGAGGCCATTTTTGATTGGTCAAGATTGGCCTGATTGGTCAAGTAAATGTAAATACTTAGCACTGAGTTTTTAAGAAAATTGCCCAAATCATGGTTTACGTGTACTTGATGATACTGACTGTGCTAGTTACTTTTATATTATGCCAACGCCAAGCTGAAGTCTTCAGTGGCAACCCTTTCCGTCAGACAACGAGCCCGACATCCGTTTATTGACAATGCCGGTAGAAGTTGGGTGATTTACTTGGACTTTCCGTCGATATATCAAAATGCTTCTTAAATTACTCCAAATTCAAACGAAAAAGTAAGAAAAAACCACCGGAGCCAGAATCTAAATGACATTGCCTCTCCTTTTGAAAAATTTTGTCAGCAGGATTAGAGTACGCATTGTCACCTAAAATTGGTTCCAATTATTTGTCATTGCTATAAAATTTAGCTTCGCGGAGGCTGTGCCCGTCAGGGGTCGCTTTTCATGCTTGTACTCTTCTACTAGAGAGCCCTACTACAGACCAGAAAATTTTAGCCTTCTTCCAGAGCTGCCGGATAACCACAGGCTAAAACCGCCAGATGTCCCCTCAAAAACGCCAATTCAAGACATGGACCACCACATTTGCTTCAGAAAAACACCAGATATCCTCTTAGTATTTTAGGGCACCCTAATGTACAATCAAATGCCTTTCTTTTTTTGATATACCTTTACGTAATCAAGATAATTCTGACACCTCTCCAAGTCAGCCTGAACCCGGGCTTGTTCCTTGGGTTTCAGTTTAGTGTTTCCACCACATGGATGAAAATTGCAACTGGAGCCCCATCATGGCCCTAAAACGTTTTGGTGTTAAAATTGGGGTCGGACAGCTTTCTCTAACCCGTTTTTTTGAAGGGTGCTGGAGGAGAGCAAATGCTCGGCAAGGGGTCGAATTAGGAGTTTCAGCTCAGAATTTGCACGCACAGTCAATGATTCAGATTTGTACCATAGTTGCCCTAGGAATTTTGACTTCAAACGGAACTTTTTGACACCCAGCGACAGCTGAAATGAAAACATGCAATCGCAGCGCCCTTGATCGATCTATTGATGGAGTTATCTATGATTTCACTATTCAAATACTTTGAAAAATTGCTGCTGCAAAAGAAAAACGGAGCTTCATAGTGTTCAGTGGATGTACTAAAGGGCTTGTCAGAGAAAAGACACTCATGAGATTTCTGAGATTTTTTTGGCTCTCTCGCGGCTGCCTGGTGTGTGCGATGGGGATCGGCTTTGAACACATTTAGTTAAGCAATTCTCCAAATCAAGTTCCGAATTCAGGGAGCTGGTGATTTGATGGCTTGTTTGTCTGTTTTGTTTGATATTGAGTAACATAAGAGAAGTCGATCAGCCCAACACCCTGCTGCCCATCTATCAAAATGTGTTCAAAGCAAGGTGTCAAGTGGCTTGGTTGGAGCATGGTCATCTAAAAAATGATGGACTCCGCTCACCCGCAGATTCGCGGCCCGGGGTGACCCATAAGGGAGAAAGACAAAGTAGCTATGCCAATTCAGCCTGTATTGTACCTCAAGGCTGCTTTAGTCTTGGGCAGATCAGCTGGGCTAATAGTTTGGCATTAAGTGGTGAAATGGGCTGGAATATTTGACTGGTCCATAGACCACTGAAAATTATGGATGACCAAGACTACTCATCAGGGCTGCACCATTAGTCTTGCCATGTTGCAGGTTCGCTCTATCAATAGTATTCTTGAAGCTCAAGAGAACGCAATTTTCAACGTGTGCCTGCCAGCCCTGACATTTTGACCCAAAAATCGGACCAAAGTTTGTACAGACAGCCTAAAGGTAATTGAGGCTAAGTTGGCTTTATGTTATAACTTTTCTTGGTCAAGGTACGTCCATAATTTTCGGTGGTTTATGACTGGTCCTATTTAGCAGAAGTTAATTGTCACCTTTCCTTACCCAAAACAGCTATACAAAAGTAAACCGTTTTACCACTTTACAGCATGTTCATGAACAGTTGCATTGAATTACATAATTTTGATTGCAATATCCAGAAAGAAAGAACAAAGTTATTTCCTAAAGTTTGATCTGACTTTAAGGTAATATAACTACACGGACGCTCATTTTTTTGGAAGAGATAAATGAAGAGATTTGCAAACATATTAGTTATTGTTTTTCACTATTTCAATTGGCAAAAGAGCTCATTCAAACCTATATCTTGCATTTGTCAATCTCTTTAAATAGGTGAGGGGGTGTTGAGGCAACCAATATTATAATTTGCAATATCCTCATTTATAGTTATTAAAACGAAATAATACTAAGAAATTAAGGACTAGCAATAGTTCATTTATCTCAAAAATGTATAGCCATTGATGATTTAGTACTTTTAATGACAAAAGAAGCACTGAAAATGATGTTAAGGGCGACCTTTCAAGAGTGCAGAGAGGCCATCTCTTTCTCCCTTTTCCGTGCGGCATCCAGGTCTTCTAGAATTCCATGGTTGGAGTGATTTTTCACTGACAAGCACTCTAGGATATACTATAGAGGTGTATGAGTGCTTTTCCAACATCAAACATGTGAGTGAATGACATCAGCTGAAATGATGTCATAATGGCTATGCATGTTAGTCAATTTTCTTGTTTTTTTGAAAAATGGGTAATGGGGCAGGGACTCTGTCAGATCTTGAATCAAAGTGAAACACATACATCAAACACCCTTGCAACATAAGCCAGTATGGTTATGGTGCATTTCGGCACATTTAAGTGACAAATTTATGAATCATATCACACTGCCTATTTGTTTATCCCAATTGATTTGAGATTGTGATCTTTTATTCCTTAAATAGAATTTGGTCAATTAGAAAATGAGTGCGACTTCCTGCTCAAGGCTTGAGTGTAGATCATCATACTTTATGTAGAATGAACCTGCAAAATTGAAGACTAGCACACATCAGTTTTTGCTTTATATGGTGGTTTCAAACTAGAGCAATTATGCGCCGCAGGGTTATGTGCCCTTATATCCAAATCCCGCGGGGTAAGGACCCTTTCTGCAATACAGATAGTATATGACCTTAAGTAAGGCTAGGTTAGGTTAAATCCCATGATTAATCAAATATGTAAGCTTTTTCAAAAACTGAAACAAGCGAAAATTGTGTTAGCTTGACCATACCTTGAATTCAGTAAAAAGTGCACTGCCACTTTTGTCCGAAATTGTACCAAATCTAATCAAGAAGGCAACTGACAGAACAAAGGATTGTGATAGCTTGTGAAGTTGGTAACATAAACTATGAAATCTGTATTGAAACAGTAATGTACATATTCTATCTGGACTAAACACAGCAATGTTATTTCTAGAGAAATGAATTGATGACCATTCAAGTGACCCATGATTCATAATACAGGCGTAGCAATTTGTGCCCAAAAGTGTGCATGAATCTGGAAGTGTGACGAGATAAAATTCCCAAGCCACAAGTTATATTCTTGTAAAGCGTCCTGATTGCTGAAGAAAAATATGCCAATTTCCTTGATTTTTACTACAAAAACCCCAGTAACCCGCCAATATCGGGTTTCCGAGCTTGTCAGAGAAAAGTCACTCCAACCAAGCCACTTGAGACTTTGCTTTAAACACAGTTTAGTAGTTGACCAGCAGGGCGTTGGGCTGATTGATTTCTCTTGCGTTACTCAGTTTCAACCAAAGCAGACAAACGAGCCATCAACTCACTGGCTCCCTGAATTTGGATCTTTATTTTGAGAATTACGTAACTAAATGTGTTCAAAGCCGATCCCCATCGCACACACCAGGCAGCCGCGAGGAAGTCGAAAAAATCTCAGAAATCTCACGAGTGTCTTTTTCTGACTAGCCCTCTACTTATTTCCAATGTCAGAAAACCAAATCAAAATGGGAAAGAGGCATAAACTATTTGTAATATGCCATGAAATCAAATCATAGACACCTTGGTACATATTTCAATCAAAAATATCAATTTGCCGCTAACCAAATCTCTTCATTTCCATTTGAGCAGTCATAGTTGGCTGCGACTAGTTTGTGCTGTCACTTGGTTTTACTAATACCAAGGCTTTATCATGAACGTTATAGTTTAGAATCAAATCATAGACACCTGGGTACATATTTCAATCAAAATATATCAATTTGCCGCTAATATATCAATTTGCTGCAAACCAAATCTCTTCATTTCCAGTTTTAAGTTGTTAAATCAACTGACCTCATTATCTCTGGCTTGAGCATTCCCTTTAATACTTTTTGAGTAAAGCTACTGGTGAAATGTTAATTTTCTTCTAAAGAGATGGTATTGGTAACGGAACGGATTCTTGACTTCTTGTTACCGTTACTTTCTTCCTTTTTAGCCAGTTAAGAAATGTGTAAAACTTTTGCCTTTTTTAATTCTTCATTTCAAACGTAGGGACATATTTGCTGCTTGATTGCACTTCTATGACTGAAGCATAGGACCCGATTTAGTTAAACATCAAACTTTTGCTTTTTGGGCCTCTTTTTAAGAAGTCTGAATCCAGAAAAGTCCGTCTCAGTTTCACCCCAAAAATATTGCGCCACTGCCTTAACCTTGCCAAATCGGTCTTCAAACATCTCCACTGACAAAATATAATGCATGTTGTGGCACCGCTTGCAATTGTGCAATAATTGCCTGATGTTAACTTTTTTCAAACCATGAAATGAAAGATGAAATAAAATACTTGTCAAGTAAAAAAAAAGATCCAACATTCTCCAAACCTGAATCCTTGTACCCTTGTTTTTTCTTGTGCATTCGTCATTTGCTTTACGTGATTTTATTAAACATTTAATAAAAAAGTAAACCTTTGGCTGTGTTTATCTTCTTTTTCTAAAAGAATAGGTATCGGAAACGAAAACGAGTTACTTTTTCTAAAAGGAACGAGAAGAGAAATAACGTTTACAGTGTAGTTTTTTGCAGTAACAGTTCAAGCCCTGTCAAGATCTAAAAATATGACAGTAATGACAATGACACGTCGGATGCCATTCATTTTTTTGAGCTTCTAAAGTAGCTCAACTCAAATTCAAAATGTGCATAAGAAATGCAAAAGAAAACATGAAGAATGCTTTTTGTGCAACTAAATTTGTTTTAGGACATATAAAGGATGACGCATATCTCTAGCCATCATCAGTGGACACTAGTAATGGGATCAAATCAAATTTCAAATTCAAGGTTGCCAGAAAACATGGAAAGTGAAAGCAACCGCCTATTCCATAGCAAGGCAGAAACTTAGGTTTGAGCAAATGGCAACCCTGGTTTGACGGAAGGGTTACTTTTTGAGGCTGACTAACTGGTTTCGGAGATTCCACTGGTAGTGTCAAACATTAAAAAGGTAAATTGGTAGCCCCGGTCGCAACCTCCCGTGATTATTTTCCTCATCAGTGGTAACACACTAGAGGGCTTGTAAACACAGACCGGGATATGTTTCAAAGTTCCCGCTTCTCTTTTTATTCGGGAAATACTAGAAAATAATTGATAAGTTCAGGTTTCATGTAAACGCTTCATCTATTATCAAAACGCTATTATTCATTTCTCAACCCCTGGCAAGCTCAAACAATCCAATGTGGAATTCTTAGGTCAAACATAATGGAAATGCCGACTATTTTTATTCTCTCTTATTCCTGAGTTCAAAATGGCAGGGCATTTCCAGCGCCACCAATCAGAGGGCTGAATCTAGCGCTGGCTCGTAGCCCCTCGTCCAAAAGACTAGTCACCTCATTTCACGTCTTTGCCACGGAGCTCCAGTCCAACGAAGCTCATTAACCAATCCTCACCCCGCTTCTTCCCCTTTCCCTCCCTTCATTGGTCCTTTCTCACTAATTCACTCCATGTGGAGTGGACGGACCGAGCCGCCCAACCCGCCTAACCCGCCCAATACATTGACTTTTTTCTCTTCTGTTGGCGCATCCTCAACGCCATGGGCCGGCCGGGTCCCTGCTCGCCCGCTCTCCACTCGCCCTGGCTCCGCAGTTCTGCCCGTCCCGTGGGCCAATGGTGCTAGCTAGGCCGAGTGCCCGCCGTCGCTCTGTGAAGCCCAAGCTAGAAGGCGAAGGGAAGGAAGGGGGGAGGAAGGGGGAAGGCGGCGGATGATTGTCTCGCTCCTCGGTTTGTGTGTATTGGGCAGTGCTGGTTGGGCAACTGGCGAGTGAACATTAGAATTGAGTGGCTGCTCTCCCGTTCTCTCTCGCCTTTTCTGGCCTCTTTCTTGCTCGATCACAGTTGTGGCTTCCCTTGGTGGATGGCGTGTTGGTCGCTGTTTTGGGGCCGTGTTCTGAGTGCGTCGGACTGAGTGATCCCAGCGGCCAGTCGGTGGCCCTTCTTCTCCGGTTTGAAATCACCAATTCATGGGTGAACAACGATTCGGTCAACCCCACCGAGCCTGTCCATGTTTGTGGGTCTGTCGGTTGGCGGGTTAAGGTGACCGTGAGAGGGCCAGACATGTGTTAGACCGGGCGGCCGGACTCCGACCGTGTGTTTTGTGGGGCCTCAGTGCGATCCCGGGTGTGTTCCCACGCCCTGTGACCTTGATGACCGTGATTCCGTCGATGAACGGAGTGCCAGCCTAGGTCGAGCCTTTTCACGTCGTACTTCCCGTCAAACGGGGCAAGATAGACCTTGGGCCGGACATTCTGCCCGCCTGATTGGGTATTGAGTGCCCGCAGCTAAGCCCCGATTGTGCTGCCGTGGGACCAGCGTGATCGCCCTGGCGAACCCGTCCATTCTCCAACGAATCCGGCGCCCAGGCCTTGACATCCCGTGAGGGCGTTTATTTGTGCTGTGCAGTGCCCATTCATTTACCGTTCGTATCCTTCTGCATTTTCATCGACCTCATCATGTTTGGTGGGCCCAGTCGTCATCCGGTGGGACCCAATCCGGTAAGTCAGCACTGCCAGGGCAGTGATAATGAAACGGGGAACTAAATATCGGGTGGTTCACTGCATGTGGGTAGGCCGGTGGTGTGTCCATAGGTGCTTCAAGGCCCCATCGTATGGCCAACGGGTGTGATGGTTTTTTTATTGGTTTCCCAAGGGTAGTTTGCTATTCTTGTTCCCGCTTTTCACCTAGACGCTACCTTAATCCGAATTCACGTTTTCTTAGCACATTTTGGCGGGTCGGAATCCAGGCGAACTTCGCGCAACCTCGATACTGCGATTCGTTGGGTTGTTTTTCAATCCCTCTTTTTCCCTTTCTTATTGTATGGTTTCGGCTTCTGTAGAACAACTTTGAGCGGCGGCAGCTGGCTAGAGGCTCCTGAAAATCAGGGCCAGTTAGGGTCGTATTTCTATCGACTTCTTATTGATATTGAACGGGCTGATCACGTTTTTTATGTTACTAATATAATCTGGAACTTTGAGAAGACCCAAGATCGCTCTAACTAAATCCCCTAGTAGGGTTTTTTCAAACTTCCAAATGACGATCATGGAGGCGCTTTCATGTCCCTTGTTCGTGGGGTAAGGATGTAGATGCGCGATACCTTCCCTCTCATTTCCTCTCGCGTATTAATTCGTCTTGGCCATGGGGGTTTCGTTCCCGTCGTCAGATTGGGTCAGTCTTGCATCCGATGAGTGGGATTGCTGACGCGCTTAGATAGTGAAGTGGGGGGGGGCAGTAATTCACCAACCAAGGTAGTGAATGTTATTGAGTCTGAAATGGGTGATGTGGCCAATCGACAGGGTCACCCGCGATGAAGAAAGGGGCTGGGGAGAAGAAGCGAGAGAGAAGGAGAAGAACAGGAGGCGGGTGCAAGAACTCAAGAAGGTTGAAACAGATCATTCATGAGATGACCATCTGAAAATCGCTTGTCTGGCTGACCTCACGGACACAAGACAGGGGATGAGCATTCCACGTTTTCATTGCTCCGCTCTTTCGAGTGTCTGTTGTTCGAATAGTTGTAGTTGTTAAGCGTAGTACTCGGCGTTCTATTGGTAGTTGAAAGCCAGTCGTGTTTGACGACTACGACGTCTTAACGCGAATTCTATCTCTTTTAAGAGTTGTAAAGCATTCTGTCATAGGATCGTTTTTGTTCCTAATCATGTCGAGATGTGTGAGAGGGTCGAAAAATTCACCGTCCTAAGACAATGAACAAGATGTAGTAGTAAAAGAAGACGAAGAAGTGGTAGTTGTTCACGTTGGGATGGGCGACGCAAAAAGCAGGCAAACGAAAAAGGAGGCGGCCCAATATATTTATGCCTGAAAAATGAGCCCTCACTCTGCGGGAGCTGGAATTTATCGACAAGGGCTGAAAACTCAAAACGTAAATGTGGCTTGAAAACGGCTTGTGAATGGACCAGGCGGGGATGATGAGCCAACTCAAGATGAAGAAAAAGGAGAAGCTGGGGAAGAGGATGAGATCTTCAGCTCTGATGCGCGACGACGAGCTCAGGTATGGAAAAAAAGTTCACACCAGAAATCTCTCAGCCTATTGAGATGTGATTTCAATCAGTGCTCCACGACTTCGCGGCAAGGAGCCACTCGCCTCGTCAATTGCTGAATTGCCAGCCACCACACAATCTGCCACCCGTCGGATCTCGACGACGAAGACGACTATCGAATCGATTTGGTGGTGCCTTAGTATTTCGAGTAGACAGAAAAAGAAGAAAGACGGACAAGATTGAACCGCGCTCAGTTCTTCGTCCTCTGCTCTTTCTCCCTCCCTCTGTGAGCCGTCATCTGATTGACAGTCTGTGAATTCCTCAAGACGAAATTGATCAAACTAGTGCAAAGACAAATGACTAATCTGGGTGGTGCTTAAGCTTGAGCCCATAGTTGGCCGATCGAAGTCCAAATGCATTTCTTGTTCTTAAGTGCTCTTCAGGGACCTGTCGATATTAGTTTTTCTCGTATCATTCACTCATTCATTCGCGAGAGTGCAATCTTTGTTTGGTATCTATATTTTCGAATTCGCCTTCATTGCCTAGTTCAAAGCTTTCAAAATCACGAGTTGAATGATCCATGAGTGCTCCAAAGTTTACGGGGTTATATTTAATCCGCGACACCTTGGATCTATGACGTCGGTGTTAGTTGGTCAACGAGGATTCGACGAGGCGTGAGATATGACAAATAGGTTAGGAGGTGAAAAAGAAGAAGTTATAGCAGAATGAGTTCATGGTCTATTAATGTTGCATGGGAATAACGAGTGGACAAGTCAAAGGCAATTCGTTGCAATTTGCATCTTTGTTGTGTCAATAATTGAACAGGTCCACAGGGACCATAAGCTAAAGCAGAAATAGCGGAAAGAAAAAGACAAAAACTGAAAGGGCTCTTATTTACGGTCATTCTGAAAATCCATGAACACCTCCACTCTGGTTGAAAAGAATTCTTCTCCACTTTATATCAAGTCACCAGTTCAATAGGGCCCACATTTCTTGGTATTATTCTTACGTTGTGTTGGTTTTCTACGGCCATGTCTTATTTTTTATGTGTGTCTCGGATAAGCAGTAAGTCTCGTTACTTTTGTTTCAATCTCAACACGTGGATGCATTACGTAATTTTTGTAAATATCGTATCGTGAAGAAAAGCTGGACACCGACGACAGCTCGAGGTCCTTTCTTGTTAATTTATTCCCAATTAGAGGTCACAGCACAGCAACACTTTCAGTAATACCCCGGTCCCGAGGACCTCCTGAATCTGTTTGGTGAATGTGATTGCACGACCCTGTGTTCATTGTGTTTCGTTTTTTTGTATTTGTTCCAGTTCCCAGGTGGCATTCCCCCCGGCATGTCATTGCCCCCGGGCCTAAACCCGGGTGGCCCTAGAATCGATATGCCACCTAACGGTGGCATGCCCCCACACAACCCTCGAGACCATCCCGGTCAAGGCATGAACAACGACAAGGTACATCATAAAGTACGGCTTGAAGCGCATCCCCGATATTCTCTAGCCTTAGGGCTCGCGAATACGGATCTTATACATGTGATTGTTTAACCGGATTAATATCAATGCTCAACACATTTTTCTTACAGGGTGGCCCTGGAGGAGGTCAGATGAAGTTGGGAATAGCTGAAACCTGTGAACGAATCAAAGAGGAATTCAATTTCATCCAAAACCAATACCACAGGTAGGTATCATTTTCCTGTGCAATGCTGACTGAGAGATCTTATTTTCTTATTTTCCCTTCCATTTAGTCTGAAATTGGAGTGCGAAAAACTTGCCCAAGAGAAAACCGAAATGCAACGCCATTATGTCATGGTAAGAACACGACGACGTTTATCCATCGGATCTTCATATATTTTGTTAAATGTTTTGTGGTCACGAAACTGGGCTTTTGTTGAGACGAACGAATCTACGTCCTTTCGCATATCATTTCTTCTCTCCGATGGTCTCCTTCATGGGATTTCAACTTCCCACATGCAATCCTGAATTATCAAGAGCCCTTAAGGGGATCTTTTAAGCATACTCGAAGAGGCTTTCTCCTCTCTTCCAAGATGTGTAAATGCCCACGGAGGGAAACGAATGGATTCCCCCGCGTACACTGAGAAGGGAGGGGAGAAAGACCCCTCCCTCCAAGCACATACATACACCAGAGCCTTCAATTACAAGACTCTCCTCTAGAAATCAAATGCCTGAGAGCAAAGAAACCAAACGGTAAAAGAGAGAACGGAAAAGACAGTCTTGTTCCATCTTGCTCAGACCCTAAGAGAAGATTCAGAAGTGTTCCAGCAAATTGATGTAATTAGAGGCAGTTCTCTAAGCTTAGTAGTAGTTCAGACACTAGGTTTGTTTGGATTTGCCTAACAGTTTGGTGATTTTCTCGAGCATTCAGGACATTGAATCGGGATTGGTTTTATGTTCAGAAGGAGGAATAACATAAATCAATTTCTCTTCTAGTATTATGAAATGTCCTATGGCCTTAACGTGGAAATGCACAAACAAACTGAAATCGGAAAGCGATTGGACGCAATCTTACGACAAGTGCTACCGTTCCTTTCAGCTGAAGTAAGTAAAACTCTTCCATTAGATATCATCGTTTGAAGAGATATTTGATTCCAACTTATATTTATTGGTGTTCCAGCATCAACAACAGGTGGCCATGGCAGTAGAAAGAGCCAAACAGATCACCATGGCAGAGCTAAATGCAGCTATGCAGGTAAGTTGGGTGTTATAATCAAGACTCGATTTTTATTGAGGAAGTTCTATCTGAATAAAGGGAAGTCAAAGATAAGTTATTGGCAAAGCGAGTACCTTGAAGTGGTAAAAAGTTAAAATATGATTTCTGAAGAAAGACAAACCCTACTCAAAACACTTCACACAAGCTCCAATGAAGTTTGTACTCGACGAGAACTTTGCTCAGCAAATTAGATTGGCTCTGGGTCTGGTTCGGTTTGATACGACTACAATTTCAAAAACAAGATTCTCTTCTCTGGCTTTACAAAGTTCCCTTCCCCTGTTAAGGTATGCGCGTCTAGGAATGAAATCTGCAAGTTACTTAAGGCCAATATCTTGTGTAATCTTGGCAACCCTTGGATCGTGCTTCTCAGTTCTCACCCGACGGTTCTGGTTGGAAAGGGAGGGGGGGAACTTTCATGATGTCGCTTTGTAGTTACCAGAACTGATGGTAGCCACAACTGCGACATTCACGCTTTGCTAAGCCAATCTCATTTGCAAATAGAAAGCCATTTGTTCCTTACTACATCAACTGTTGTAGAACATGGCTGGTTAGGGAGCAGACCTGGATTGCTGAGCAAAAAAAGGAAGTGGTAGTACATGGGAAACAAATACAACTGTGTAAGTCCGGTACGAAGGGTTGGCCTTTGCCCCAATGCCAAAGTGGTTATGTAGGTATTAATGAGCTTGTGCAGAACAACTACACATACGTATGTGGTGATCAGTGAGATAATACTAATGCTAGGATTTTCATTCCTACGAAAGAGGTTGAATATGGTTTTAAATGGCCGAGAACTCTAATAAATCCACTTCCTTTGTGGAAAGTCATTACTTTAGATAGCAGATTTTTACTGAAGGTATTTATGCTCTAAGGTGAAAGTATGTAGGACCCTTGAAACAAAATACATTTTGTTGCCCCAAAATGGTTGCTCTGAGAGTTCGGGAGCCAAAGTTAGATATGAGCTGGGGTTGAAAACAACTCGAATGGGAGGTCTCCCCTTTCCATATTCTGTTCTATAGGACTTGTGTTACAGTCAAAGGAGACCTAAACCAGAGGGTGAGAGCCAGAAAGAAAGAGAATGATTGAAAATACCAGGCTAGGATAGAGAAGGGTTCAGATTATTGATCGAGCTATTCTCCAGCTCTACTTGCACTGTCACAGTCTATGTCTCGGATCATGTAACATTAATGGTCGTCGAAGGAATAAGCCAAATTGAATCGATGATGGGTGGCTCGCTTCCACTCGCCATTACGTTTTTCTATTCAGTATATGCATGCATTAACCCTGATTTTTGTCATATTTTTAGCAGCAAGCTGCAGCAGGGAGTGGATTACCGGGAATGCCACCGGGAATGCCTCCTCCTGGAACCCCGGGATTACCTCCCGGATTGGGAGGCATGCCAGGTGTCCCGCCCTCTTCAATGGCCGGTGGCCTACTCTCACTCGCCGGTCATCCAGCCGCAGCTGCGGCGGCTGCCGCCAGTGCGGCCGTATCCTCCGCCGCAGGCATTCATCCCCTCATGCACAGAGCCAGCTTAGGAGGGCATGATGTAAAGGAGGAAAAGCCCTCACTGAATGCCATGGAGGAACGTATGAAACATTCAGCCTCAGCGTCCCCTCGACCCCACCGGGATACAGCCAGTGTGAGCAGTAGCCGCGCCCGCTCCCCTCGATCTCCAGTCCGAGCCTCCACGCCCAACGATGATGGCCATGGTCCCGGGAAACGCATCAAAACAGAGGACCATTCCCGGAAATCTGGCCATGTAAGTGTGATGATCTCAAAACAGCGGTGAAATGCTTGACGAAGGAGCAGCGGTTTAAAGGTGGCCGACTGTCTTTGAAACATCAGTACTTAATCTGCGGTTGGAAAACGTAGGAAGAATTCTTGCCCCCTCCCCCAAAAATTAGCTCGAGCTTAAGCTGAGAATGAGTTTGGTCCTGAAGGCTTGTTGGATGGTGCGATAGGAAAAGATAAATATACCCTCCTCTATCCTACTCATTGCTAAGCAAACATTTGTATAACAGAAAGCAATTGTTTGATTTCCCTTCAGCAACGTCGCCTCGGCGACAGCGTTTCAGCACTGTTTCTTTGCAAAGCAATGTGAGGTGGTTGTTCGCTGATGTTTACATAATTTAGACTATAGATTAATGGAAACTGTCCGGCACTCGCTCGATCGTTGTGCGACGGCTGGGCTAGTGTGGTACTCTTAGTTGGTTTCTAACTTGACATTGGCTCTAAAAAGAAAGACGTAACGCGAGGATAAGATTGACTCGGAACATTCTTAGCCTCACATGCACAATCACTCTTGATGCGAAAGCTAAAATGAGCCGTCTATTTGGTTTTAAATGATACCCATGAGTTGCAAAAAAAGCGCTCAACACTTCCTTAACTGAGGGTTCACATTAAATAATATTTTTATACGGATTTTTAACCGCTGTTTGGCAGTGAGTTCCCAGCAAGTCATGTCATGTCTGTTAAAGTATTTGGTCCGATAATGAGTTTGAATTGGCTGCTATATCGAACGGAGTATTGAGAAATATTGCACCAATAAAACACGCCGATAGTGTAGATCAGTATCTTTAATCTTTATGATTGCACTAGCGTCAGATCCTACTCACTACTTACTCACATGCATGTGCTGGGTTATATTTACCAAGATTTACAAAGATGGAACCACCTTCACTTTTTTATATATATATATATGTAACCCTTTACCATGACCAAGCCTCCCCAATTCTATGATTATCGACGTCATCGTATTGTTTCTACCTTCAGGAATCTGACAGCGGCGACAAAAGTGATGGAGATCTCGTGGTAGATGTGGGTAATGAAGACGAACCCCCACGATCCAATGGTGACCACCGTGTTGAGAATGGTCCTTCCTCTGGCAGGAATGAGAGACCGTCATCCAATCTTTCATCGTCGTCGCGATCTACTCCATCCCTGAAGCCCAAAGAAGGAGCGAGCAATTCTGACAAACCTGGAACACCTTCTGGATCCAAACCTCCAACGCCTAACGGACAAGCTCCTATGGCCAACGGCAAACCGCCTACACCCGGGGTTTTTGGTCAAGGGTTTCCCCCCAGACCTCCTGGAGATCTGGGTGGGTTTCCGTATCAAAATGGAATTCCCCCTGTAGGACTACCTGGAGCCTTTGGTCCCAGACCCGCTTTGGTAAGCTTCAATATTTCTTATTCGCTCCACATGGTATTTCATGTACCTTTTGAATCCCATTTTCAGCCTGATATTGGAGCCCCAAGAATGCCCGGCAATGGCGGAGCCAACGGGTCTCTTAATGGCATTTCTTCCAACGGTACCAACGGCAAACCGTAAGTGTACACATCAAGAGATTATTGATCCTTTAATTGACTCCTTGACTCATGTTAGCCCGTGATCTTTGATTTCAGAGCATACTCGTTTCATGTTGGAACTGACAACCACCTGCAACCCGTAAGCTTTCCCCACGACGCACTCACAGCCCAAGGCATTCCAAGACACGCCCGTCAGATTAATACCTTACAGCACGGAGAAGTGGTGTGTGCCGTCACCATGAGTAATCCCACCAAGTATGTCTACACGGGCGGAAAAGGTTGCGTTAAGGTCTGGGATGTGACACAGCCAGGCAATAAGACTCCCATCTCACAACTTGACTGTCTTCAACGGGACAATTATATTCGTTCCATCAAACTTCTTCCGGATGGTCGCACCCTAGTTGTGGGCGGCGAAGCCAGTACCCTTTCCATCTGGGACTTGGCTGCCCCCACTCCACGAATCAAGGCTGAGCTCACCTCCGGGGCACCTGCCTGCTATGCACTGGCCATTAGCCCAGACTCGAAGGTGTGCTTCAGTTGCTGCAGTGATGGTAACATCGCTGTTTGGGATTTGCACAACCAAACGCTGGTCAGGCAATTCCAAGGTCACACGGATGGAGCCAGCTGCATCGACATATCCGCTGATGGAACAAAACTGTGGACGGGAGGCCTGGACAATACGGTACGATCTTGGGATCTGCGCGAAGGTCGCCAACTCCAGCAACACGACTTCTCCTCCCAGATCTTTTGCTTGGGCTATTGCCCTACGGGGGATTGGCTAGCCGTTGGCATGGAGAGCTCGAACGTGGAAGTTCTTCATTGCTCCAAACCGGACAAGTACCAGCTTCACCTGCATGAAAGTTGTGTGTTGTCCCTAAAATTCGCACACTCGGGGAAATGGTTTGCCTCCACCGGAAAAGATAACCTATTAAACGCATGGCGAACACCATATGGAGCATCCATATTCGTCTCCAAGGAGACATCCTCAGTTTTAAGTTGTGACATCTCATCTGATGACAAGTTTATCGTGACTGGCTCCGGAGACAAGAAGGCCACCGTTTACGAGGTGATCTACTAATCCGAAATTAGTGGATGAACGCTTGAAGAAATGGAAATACTCCCTCAAAAAGTTGTTGAAACAACAACAATGCCAAGAACAACAGCAGCATCAATATTAACAAGCACAACAACAGCCCCATGATATTATAGCTATTATTTCACTCGAGCGCGCCAGGTGGAGATTTGACCCCAGGACTGACACTGTGCAACAGCAGCCTTTTTCTCAGATAATGTACTACTGCTTTTGAGTGCCAGTTTAACTCAATTCGTCGTCTTAAAGTTCGTCTGTGGGAACATGGAATCACATTTTGAAGTGACCCATGCCCCCAGCAGTCCCCTATTGGCACACAAAGCAAATCTGGATCATAAAAATGTCCTATTATTAGTACCGGTATCATTACTATGATTTGCAAAAAAATAATGATAGTACAAGTTACTGCTGCTACTCTTACCATATTATTCTCCAACTTCAACTGCTGTTGTTACTACTTTTATCATCATTCATTATTACCACTCTTTCCTGCCCCTCGCCCTCTACGCAAAAAATCACGCTTAGTCTAAAATGGACAACTTGAACAACATGAACCGTAGAAATTCATTCTCCTATGCATTTTGAGGATAGCGCGACGAGTGGAATGCCCCCAAAACAATGTCTCTCGCTCACCTCTGCATAGTTGTGCCAATGATTACACAAAAAGATGATAATAAATGACAATTCATTATTTCTTGGCTGATCGTCGTTGACTCTTTGCTTGGTGCGCACGATGTTATGTAGACTCGCCTTTGTATTGAAATTGATCCATTATGTAAACGCCTTCGCGGAAGAAAGCTTCACCTGGGAATCGGGAGAACGTTTGAAAATGGTTGGGATTATGATTAATAATTTGTTCCAGTTCAAAAGCTGAATCCAAAGCTTCGCTTTGGAATGTTGCTGGCCCGGCCAAATGGAGTGAGTCGATGTAAATTCAGCGATGTAAAGAGCAGAAAGGAGCCTATCATTCTCTCAGCCGAGCTAATCCGCTTGAGAGCACGGCGATATCCCGTCAAATAATTGCTGAACGATTTTTTTTCATCTTTTTGTTGAAACACGTTGAAAATTGCTCAAGCAAGTCGTAGGCGAAGTAACTCGATTGTCTGTCAAACTTGTTGTTAGGAAAGAATTCACACCAAAGAATTGGCAAAGCCTGCAGTTAGTCAGCCAGTCCGAGTCGTTTGACTGAATAAACCGTCCATAATGTATGCCCATGCTTGTTTCTCAGAGTCTTTCTTGCTTCCTTGCTTACTAGCACTTAGTTCTTCTCATCATCTTAGAATTGATTCTACGTTGTGGATAGCATACCCAAGAACCTCTCCAATCCATCGTTTGTCATTAAATTAGTTGAAGCTGCGTGGATAGAGGGCGCCACTAGCAAAGACACTCCACGTTGAAAAACGTTTCTGAATGGACCAATCATGAGAGGTTCTCTTCTAAGAGCAACGCTCCCTATTCGTCGTGTTGTTTTCAGACTCAACGTGGACCGAGTCGAGTTGGGTCAAAACGTCACTAGATGGGGCTAAAAGTGAAACGGAAAAATGATTATGAAAGTGAGGAGTACATTTTTGGCCAAGATAAAAGTATGATGTTTGAATTAGGATGCCATATGCTTTATATGTGTGAATGGTTTTTACCAACAGCCCACCATCTGTAAGTGGAGATTAGATTTTTCAAAATAGCGCCCAAAAGTTTTTTTTTTGCGGGAAAGGCCGAGGACGCAAAAACAAACCAATGACTTTTCAGTTTTGGCATTAAGTTTCCTCATCTTTTGACTTATGTTGTACGCTAACTTGTTGTTGGTAGCGTACCGTATTTGATCACGTGGATGGCTGCTATGTATCGGTGGCCAATAGATAACTCATGATGAAATGATCAAACTTCGTGTAGAAAAAGAACTATTTTTTATTCATTATATAGGATCGTGAAAGACTACAGCAAATATGTTGTGGCATGAGCGTTAAATACGCATCTTTCATATCATATCGTGACTGAGTTGATAAAGATCAAATTTTCACCATCTTCGCGTCCCTCTTATTTAGCCTCGACATATTTGTGGAACAAAAACACAACGGTCAAACATGATTGAGATTCATTCACATGGAGTGGAACAAGCTATGATTTACTATACAAAGTAGAGAGAGAAAGAGAGAGATTCGTCTCAGATTCGGCTGTTGACTGACTATCTTACTATAATAAATGAGGCTGGCGGGATGATGGTAGGTGGGTGGGTTTGGTTTGTAGGTGGGTGGGGGATTGATTCATTCTAGTACATTGATTGGTTTAAAACTTGTCATTTGAATCCATCTAAGCCTCAGAGTGAGTAGTGAATGAGTCAATGAGTGAGTGAGTGAGTTAGTGAGTGAGTAGGGGGTGACGATGACGAAAAGAGTTCGTTTGAAAACGCAACAACACATGACAGAGTTCGATGAAAGCAAACAGACTGATGGGGTTAGCTTTGTCCGGGTGGCACAAGGAAAGGGGTCATCTGTCTATCTGTCTATCTGTGTGTCTATGGGTCTGCTTGTCTGTGGCTCTGCGTGTACATGCACATTTGCTGCAATTGTACCAATTCAATAGATAATCTCATAAACAGTGGCTTTTTTGTCACCAGATCCTGTCACAATGTATTTGTCGTCGGATGAGATGTCACAACTGAGTACCGAGGATTCCTCTTTGGATTGGAAAATGGAAGCTCCATATGGCGTCCTCCAGGCGTTCAAGAGATTGTCTTTTCCCGTGGACACAAACCATTTGCCGCAATTGGCAAACTTGAGTGACAAAACACAGCTATCGTGGAGGTGGAGCTGGTATTTGTCGGGCTTGGAACAATGGAGGACTTCCACGTTGGAGCTCTCCATGCCAACGGCCAACCAATCACCCGTGGGACAATAGCCCAAGCAGAAGATTTGCGACGAGAAGTCGTGTTGCTGGAGTTGACGGCCTTCGCGGAGATCCCAGGAGCGCACCGTGTTATCCAGACCCCCCGTCCACAATTTGGTTCCATCCGCCGAGATATCAATGCAACTGGCCCCATCCGTGTGGCCTTGGAATTGACGAACAAGGGTCTGATTGTGCAGGTCCCAAACGGCAATGTTGCCATCACTACAACAGCTGAAGCAGACCTTCGAATCGGGGCTAATTGCCAGGGCATAACACGCGGGGGCACTCGAGGTCATTTCTGCTTTGATTCTGGGCGTAGGAGAGGCCAAGTCCCATATCGAAATCGTGCTGGCCTCGCCACCCACAATGAGAGTGCGCCCATCGGGCAGCAATTTGATGGATCTGATGTAATTGTCACGTTGGAGACATTCGAGCTGGGACACGGGGCTCTTGCTTCCGGGTTGACTGATGTCCCAAACTTTGACACAGCCTTTGCCTCCCGTGTAAACATATTTGGTAGGATTACTCATGGTTACTGCACAAACAACGTCTCCATGGGGTAAGGTGTTGATTTTCCGGGCATTCCGAGGGATTCCAGGTCCCATAAGAGCATCGGCGGGGAAGGGTACCGGTCGGGGTTGGCCTTCGCCGTTTACCAGAAATGAGTATGCACTGAAAAAGTAAAGGGAACGATTAATCTTGGCGGTTATGCCTGCATGCCTGCAAGTATGTACAGTATGATGGGATACAGTAGAGTGCAATTGCCAGGCATAGTAGAGGCAGTAAAAAGACTGACTATTCATTGCTCTCTTGAAGCCTCCGTCCTTCTTAAGAAAGACTGAAGTTCGTGCGTATGCAGTTCCAATGACACATGCACACACATACACGTCTTTTCGATCTACCATTGAAGAGGAGAGCAGGAATGGCAGCGATCTCTCTGTTACATTGGAAACCAAAGGCGAACTTACGGTTTTCCGCCCACTAATCCAGGTGGAAGAGGCCGTGCGGGATCAATAGCTCCTGGGATTGGTGGCCTGAAGCCATTAAAAACTCCGGGAGGCGGTATACCATCAGGGAATGGATAGCCTGTGAGTGGGAACAAACGAGAAAAGAGGGTCAATGAAAGAGGCGCCACGTTGTTGAGATAGAATGAGCGAACAACACTCGGCAGTGTCGTCGGAATGCGAGCTGGTTGCCAAGATCATAATGATTTCTTACCCAAGCCAGCCAATGCCTTGGACACTGGTGGTGACATTTTGGCTTGTCCCACACCCGGGGATGCGCTCAAGGCCTTGTCATCCTTCTTGCCAATTGAGGCCGGGGTCGATCGCGCGGAATTGGGACTGTGTGGATCTTTCTTGCCGCCACACTCGCTGACGCCGCCGTTCTCCTTGGGAGATCGATTTCCATTTGTAGCCAACGAGCCTGAGGCCGAGCCGTTGCTGGTTGTCTTGCCAGGTCGAGATGAGGAAGAAGAGGCTCCCACTGCATCATTAGAATCGTCCACAACCAAATCCTGATCACTTCGATCGCCATCCTCGTCCTCCTTTTTCATCTTCTTGGCCTCAAGGGGGGATCTGGATCGCTGATCCGTCGCCATGGGGGACCGAGAGGCCCTCTGGAACAAATGAATGAATCAAATGATTGGTGTTCCAACTTCCAATGCTCGCTTCGTTCAGTCTTCCTCGGGTGTTCATTCAACTTCTTCTTTTGTGGGTGGTGGTAGTGGTGAACCAAGACGTATGAACTGAGTAACAAATGCTTTCGGGGGTTTTCATGGGTTCATGACTGTTAACTGAAAATCACATTATCCCTCTGGCCCATCAATTTCTTAGCACCATCGTGAGCTGGAGGATTATTACCTAACCACGTCGTCGTTCGGTTTCCTCTCCCTAATGGATCCTTTTGTCCGGTTTGTTTGAAAATTCATTGGCGTGCCTCCACGGCTCTTTGGAGGCGCCCAAAGAGATAATTCCTATATTTCTCCATGACCTCTCATTTCCTGCCATTCACGAGGTTTGGAGGGACGATGGATGGCACCGACCGAGCATTGTACGTGGTACAAGAGAATTCATTTCTCATTGAAGACAACCCGGAGAACAAGATAATTTCACACATCATTTTTTTCCCGTTTTCATCATCTTCTTCCTCTCCTTCTTCGTTCCCTGACTAGCTAGCTAGGAATTTCCTAACCACCTAGTGTGCTCGCTCGACTCGTTGTTTTGCTCTGTCTTGCGAAGTAGTACGTAGTAGTAGTAGTAGTAGTAGTAGTAGTAGTAGTAGTATATGTACGTGGGAGAAGATCGAGTCCGGGAAATCACCACTTTTCATCACGATGGCCTGACAAAATTCATCAAACCCGATTGCTTTGAGTAATTATGGGCACATGACCTCTGAGGCCTCGGTCGAAATGAGCTGCAGACGACGACTTTTGACACCGAGCAGAATCCTCAATCAAATCGTGTCACGACAATTCAGTTTCCGAGATGAATCAGGCCCACGAACAAACTCGCATATTGACGTGAGCTCGCAAACGAGCTTGACTTGGCCGAGCGATTCAAATCTCGCCAACTGTCAACTCCCATAGGCCTTGTTTTCCCATGTCAAACAAACGCAGACGAGAGCATCTTGGAGTGAGGACGAAGGATGCGTTTATGGGGTAAAATCATTCCTCCCTGATCGAGCATTTCTATATCATCGATCTCGCTTCGACTGGTTCGTCCGTACGAAATTTGTGGACCCATACATAATAAGTAGATAGAGGTGGATCCTGGGCTCCCTTCACTCTTCACTCGCTTGATCTCGCTTGTTCTCGCTCGTTTTCGCTCGACGAGTTCAAAGCCCACATCAGCATCCATAACGAAGAGAGTGCCCAATAATTAGGATGTGATGAAGGAGCGCCAGGAAGGCTTTTACTTGTCGTTCCCCGAAGGATCGGAATCTCCTCCCACCTTTCAAAAAACTGTATAATCACAGATTTTCTGCTCCCGAGGATCCAAATTATTGATCGTCGAGATAACATCCACTTTTCATCTCCTCATCAAATGTCTGGAGGCCATACACTCCACGGGATTAGCAAGCCGTCTTAGATCATGGATCGTTGACGGTTCTGCCAGCGAGACGCTCCTAAGACGAGACCAAGCCGATGGATGGCTCTTCTCGATACAAATGTCCACCATCTTGAGCTGATAAGATCTGCAGCAACAGCAGCAGTGTCTTTCTGTTTTACACACGTACCACGTACGTATACTCGTACGCGAGATCAAATGAATTGCTGAGAAATATCAATTCCCCAGATATCGAGGCGAGTGTTTAGAAATAGGTGCCTGAGAGCGTGATGCCATCCATGCCTCATTTCCACGTGGGAATCGCTCTTATTGAGATGAATCACGGCCGTGTCCATCTTCTCACCTCAAAGCAAATAATTGAAAACGTTTGAAGTTGCTCCTCAAAGTCAAAGTGCCACCGGCAGGAGAGGCAAACTTTCATCCTCAAATGCCTTCGAACATTCAAAGCAATTCCAGGGCTCAAATAAGCTCGACAAGTACCCTGCATGCATCGAGGCCCACACCTACAGGACATACTGAGAGGCAGAGAGAGAGAGAGAGAGAGGGAGAGCGAGACGCTTAACACTCGAGGAACAGGTTCCCAATCCTGGAATGCTCTCATTCTTACTCGTCCCATTCATTCCTTGTTTACATTGACTTGGGCTACGAGTTCCCGAAGTTCAACTGAGATTTCTTCAAGCTAGAGAGTACTTCTAAACACGGACCGTACGTAGAACGTGATGGTGTGCTACCCCATCAGTTTATGTATGCTGGTAGGTGCGTGAATGTTTTTGTTCGCTCATCTCCTCAGACGATGATGGAGAGCTTGATTCTTCGTTTGAGATTGACCGAGATGAAACATGGGTCTATTTGCCAAAGTTACAGCACTCGCATCAGCCCACGACCGAAGCCAAGCGGGCCCAACATGTCTACAGAATCTATTGAACTTTGGCAACCTGAACACACGATCCACTCGATGCTCCTTCTTGCAGTTACGTACTATGTACTAAGACTTGTGCTCTATCTACAGCCTAGTATAGCTGGATTGATTGAGGGCCCAAGACGGAGTAGTACCGTTTGAATGTGTGAAGCTAACAGGGAAGAAAGTGCAAAAAGTAAACTGAAATTCGAGAACTCGTAAAGAGCGAGGCATTTTTAAGTAGGATGGGCACGGCCTTGCTCGCCATCCATCCGACCAGCACCCCTTGCCCACGCACACACGACACCACATTACATTCATGTTGACTGAAAGCTAGCTAGAATATAATAGCAGAATGACAAATATTTGCTTAGAGGGCAATTTCGCTTGGCCGCTAGTTGCCTACCACCACAACCACCGCTACTACCACCACCACTACTACTACTACTACTATGTTACCAAAGAAGAAAAAGAAGATGACGAGGAGCGAGCATTGGAATCTGTTTGATTGAAATATTGTCAAATAGACACACTGTCAATAGTGAGCTTCCAGCGCCGTCTCCTGTCAGTCAAATGTTTTAGCTAACAGACCCTTCAANATAGACACACTGTCAATAGTGAGCTTCCAGCGCCGTCTCCTGTCAGTCAAATGTTTTAGCTAACAGACCCTTCAACCCAGTCAATGAAAGGGTTGACGACAATTTGCTTAGAGGGCAATTTCGCTTGGCCGCTAGTTGCCTACCACCACAACCACCGCTACTACTACCACCACTACTACTACTACTATGTTACCAAAGAAGAAAAAGAAGATGACGAGAAGCGAGCATTGGAATCTGTTTGATTGAAATATTGTCAAATAGACACACTGTCAATAGTGAGCTTCCAGCGCCGTCTCCTGTCAGTCAAATGTTTTAGCTAACAGACCCTTCAACCCAGTCAATGAAAGGGTTGAAACCGACATTTTTCCAGACATACCCCATTTGGAGGCGCAGCTAGGGATCACAGGAACGCTTTTAATTGATAACTGTCATCGTCTTGGCTGGCGATTTCAAATAGGTACGAGCCTACGAGGCCATTCGCAACACGACGTGTTATTACGTTAGTTCATAGTTCATCCTCAATGCTCAGCCAAGCGAACGAATGCCCAGTCCTAAAGTCCTGAATGCAGTTTGGGTCATGATTAGTGTTTTGGGCCACATCTGTCCAAGTGAAAAGAGATCTCATTTGACTGCGACTATCATTGCCCAAATTCCAAGCTGACCCGAAAAATGCAGCATGGGCAAGTGGTATCAAGAGAGCGAATTGGAACAACCAATTAGAACTGGGCTCACCTTACTCAACAAGTACAACGAAAGTAGTTGAAGAACTACCTAAATGGATGACAGCACACGCAAACGGTGTAAATTGGGACTTGTAGTGGTTGGCATGCCACTCGCATCAAGTTAGCGATACATAAACTTCTGAAGGGGGATCAAAATTGGCAGAAAAAATGGCTAGAGTATCCAAAGCATCGTTCGAAATCAGTTTTAAATGCAAAAATCGTGCCTAGTTTCGCCGTGACCAAGGATGTGTGGGTATGACCCGTTTTGGGCGACCATGTCAGGCGTGGTGAAAAGCCATCGCCAAGGCTCTCCATTGATGACGTTATTGTGGCTCTGTCAATTCAGACACGTCAGTAGATAGGTCTAGGATAATGCAGTAATAGGGCACACTCAAGAAAAGGACGGAAAAAAGACGTCAGATCGGAGAATGTGTTAGATAAATGTACTGGGCTTGAGCGAAGATGTGCGTGGATGTGCGTATGGGCATTTGCTCTATTTATCACGATAGCTTAGCTTGGAAATGCTAGGTAACTTCGTTCAATAAGCACATGACACCCCATCATCATCAGCTTCATCATGATCTTCCTCGTCAGCAATGATCTTTGCAAGGGGGGAAACATCTCAAGTGCTTCTTCTCAAGCACTCCCCCCTTTCCTCCTTTCGTTCTCGCTTCGTCGTTCTCCTCGTTCTCAACATGAAAGGTCAAGACGAGAAGTCATTAGCATATGCAATAATGATGAGTGGGGTCGCTCTTTTGACTGCTCTTGTCTCACAATGGCGAAAAGAACCACAACATATACTATTCATTGTTAGGGGCCACTCATCCTCAAGTTAGCGAGATGGGCTGTCATAAATCTTGGCAATTAATTACATGTTTCACTCTTTTGCATATGAGTAAGCGCAGGGCCAACCTGGGGCTTGACCTTAGAGTTCACACTTGCCTGTTCCATCAAAGAAAGCTAGAACTTTGTATAAGCTCTACATAGAAGAAGGGTTGGGAAGATCCCGGGTAACAATTTTCGAAATTCCTTTCCCCGGTTGGAAAAAGAGTGTTTCAACATTGTTGCGTTTGATGCGAGAAAAGCATATTTTTGTGTTTTTTTTTTTAGGCCAAACCCGTTTAGTGCCTCGTTCGGTCGTTTGAAGTAAGGGCAACCAAATTGCCGAAGCGGTATTTTCGCTTCAATCTGCATTTATCTCATAATTTGTGAAGCAATGCACGCACAAAAAAGCCATAGACTATGTTTCAAACATGACATCTTTATGACGGCATTTTCGAGTGAGGTTCGATCGTGCGCAACTAAATGTTTGTTGAATAGACAATATAATGTGGCGTAGGATGATTTATACAGTTCCTTTGGTAACACTCACTCAGCAAGATCCCTTTTAATTTTTTTCGCACCCAGTCATGACTTTTATTCATCCTCTTCAATGAAGAATGATTCTCAAGATCTCGAACTCACGCTTTGACTATTTCCATCATAATAGGAATGGCCTGCTCTTCAACTCTTCCGAGTGAGATGGAAAACAGCCAAGACGACTAATTCCGAGTCCAACGTGTCGGACCGAGCACAGTCGAAGAAGCTCGAAGTACCGAGTTCGTTCTGGACTGGCTGAATTATTCATCCAGCTCAAACATCTCATCATCAACGACAACGACAACGACGACGACGACGGCGACGACAACATCTCGTAGGATGTTCAGCCCACTCCTCGGATCAAGTGGAGAAGCGAGAATGAAGTAAATTCTTTTGGTCACACTAATCCCTCATTCGCAATAGGCTTGTCGTTGAAATCGATTATCCATAAACGAACTTCTAAAAGTCATTTGCACAAGCGTTTCCAAAAGCGAAAAGACGCATTCATGTTCGGACCATCTCTCTCTCTCTCTCTTTCTTTCTCAATCAATCCAATCCACCATTGCCATGGATGATGATGAAGGGAGCTGAAAAAGAACGGACCTCGTAGTACCCAAACTCCAAAGCGAGGTACGTAGGTAGGTGGTATTTGCTGGGTTTGTAAAATCCAGCATGAACAAATCAATTTGCAATGGATCCCAATAACACATCATTTCCCCACAATGGAGCTTCATGCTCTTGGCATTACCACCTTTTGCCCACTCGTGGTCCCTCCAACACGCCAAAGGAATGATGATCCTGCCGGGAGATAGATAAGAACCACCCGTTCCTGGCAGGATGGCTACATACTACTAGGTCGAGCTCCTCGCTCGGCCCCGTCTCAATATACGGAACGAATGACACGGAGCCAGTACATCCCTCACTACATACGTGCGTAGTACGAGTACACGATCATCATTCAAGGGCCAGTTTTCAGCCAAGTTGGTCCCGTGACCAATGCACGAAACGAATGGGTAAAATGAGTTTAGATTTGTCTTCTCCGTCTTCCCGCCGCTGCCGGACAGCTGACACGGCCCAACGAAGCGACAAAGTGAGGGTACGGCAATCGAGTCGAGAACTCAATTGGGGCGAGATAGTTCAACTTCCCCCCCCCCCCTCCGTCATGACAACGCTCTGAATAGCGGTGTGTCATTAGCTCGAACTCTTATTGCCTTGCGGCATTTGACATTGCACCTCACTTGGCCATTCTCATTTCAAGCAAATTCCGTCCATGTACCAGCCACTCACTCTATGGGGAACGACTCTCATGATCAAGCTCAAGTGAGGGAGATGGTTGAAACATGTTTTTGGCTCTGATGATCATTGGATTAGCCCCATCAAACTCCTTGGCTGGCCAAGCTAGTTCTTTTAACAGCCTGTTAACGGCAAACACACACACAGACGGAAGCACCTGATGAAAAAGGAGACGGCGCCGAAGGAGCAGGATCCAAGATGAAGGTGATATGACTACCTCGCCAACCACTTGGCATCATCATCATCATCATCATCAACATTGCTCTTCCATGTGTCGTTAACCAGCCAAGCTGGGGACTTGACCTAAGAGCTGAACGAGAGAGAGAGAGAGAGAGAGAGAGACCACCAACCACGTTAAAGAAGTTGTTTCCAGAGAGTGTGATCAAATTCAACACGAAGACAATTCCTCTTTTCAAGTCATTCGACCATGAGCCCAGTCTACTAGTCCCGGTGTGCCCTGGTCAGCGGGTCGGAAAGCCCAACATCCTGGGAGGCTTGGGGAGATTCTCTTTTGAGATCAAATGACAAATATCGTTAACGTCACCCAACCCTAAACTCAGGTTGAAACATTGCCCTCCAATCAAGCTTGGTTCAACCGTCGAATATGGAAGCCGAAATCGTGGTTGGATCGTTCCAAATGCTTGACAGTGACCACCCGAAAGATCTCTTTTCGAGGTCACATTTTTTATCCCCAACCCCGTGAAGATGACGATGATGAGGTTGATGATGATTATCAGTCAGGCAGTCATTCAGTTGTACCAAAAATGGGGCTCTTGGCCAAATTGGATAGATGTAGATTGAATGTATTCCTCACAATTTGGAAACATCGATCTTCTCAAGAAGTATTTCAGAATATCTTTTATACGATTTATATCTAGAATGAAAATTAATCTTTGGGGGGTCTTTTCGTTTAAGTATGTCCATGACCAATTGAAGTGCATCAAAGTGCCATACGTATACACTCTGTGGCTCCTTTTTTACGATGAGCCACCAGGTCGAATTGGTCAAATCAAATATGGAACTTAGAACCAGTACAGATTCTAAGACAGCTATCCTTTTTTTTAAGATTTCGAAGTTTACGAACAACGCTCCTCAACTATTTAACGGGTATATTTCGTATAGATCTATATAGATCTATATAGGTCTATCTGAAAGCAAAACTTCATTTGGCAGGCTTGGTATCTCCTCCAAAACATTTGATGGCTGATGTGATTGTCGTTGTAACTCATTTGCTTGAGATCTTATTTTCATTTTGATATGCACCAAAGTATCAGTTTCAGTTCGTGCCTTGCATAGCAGGACTTGTGACAATTTGAGTATAACAAAGTGTTATCTTAAAATCTATCTGATTGCCTCGTATATTCGACACATCTCATAACATGTCTCGCATAATTTTTTATTCCAAGCCCTGATAAGGATCTCCACTTTCAACCTAATGAGGAGTAACTAAAATGTAAATCATGTCTGTCCTGACACATCCAATTAGACTTCCCCAACGTTTAACAAGTCTGTCCAGCATTCAGACCGCCTTCTCATGCTGCCTACCCTCGACTCTTGCACACGCACACACATACGCACACATCTACTCATGATGGCGGAAACGCCCTAGCGAGCGACGACGTGAAAAGGTGAACTCCATATTTGCCCGCCGGAATCCCAAAATCTGACCCCCTCCTGCCTTCCAGCGATCCACCTCGATCCATCCATTCATCTATCCATCCATCCAGCCAGCCAGTCTACTTCAATGCTTCGTCAAATATTGAAATAGGTTCCCTCATCCGAGTGAAGCGAGTCGGTTGACGTTGGTCTCGCCATCCTTCCCGTGCTGCCCCAAGTTCATGTTTCCAATCCTAGAAATATTGCTTTTTCACAAAGGATCAAGCCAGATTTCACGCTCTGTCAAGTTTGATCCCACTCATCCGTTGTTAAACGTATTATATTTTCAGATAAACGTCGACACACAAGTAAGTCGGGAAACCTCCTTCTCATGCTCCTTCTTCTTCTTCTTCTTCTTCTTCCCCCTCACTAGACCCACTTCGTCCTCTTCCCTTGCCTTTACGCCTACCACCACTAACATCATCGAGTCTACCCCACCACCACGAGCACCAACAACGACAGCCTCTTTCGGATGACTTCCAAACCGGCCAGACCATAACTCACCATCGCATATCTCGAATGGATGGACCAACGGACAGAGCTAGAGATCAGCACTCACACCATTGGCTTCTGCTTTCAACAATGCCCAGTGCCCCCTTCCCACTTGTCCACGGTACACATGGCTAGCTGGAGCACATTGGTGCAATTCAAATCCGAAGGACAGATGATCATCATCATCATGATGAGAGAGCAGGAAATATGCCATTGATGAGCTTTTCACGAGGAACGCCACACTTGATAAATATTCTCCCTCGACGTGTAGAGGAACAAGCACCCACCCGGGTGAGTAAGCACTTTGCCACACAAAGAACTCAGTTGGCTTATTCGCTCGAGGGCGAGCATATCCATTCAGATAGAATTTCAAATAGTTGCTTTTGTGGGTCGTGGACTTCAAGAGGATATCAATTGCTCCCAGCTGGTCAAATTGCACCCCAAGCTCTCTGGATGTACGAGTACTAAGCATTGACATGGTCTGATGGAGGAGTCATGGGTCCTGGCAATTTCATTCGTAGTTCCATAAACCTCATCAGGTTACGAGTAGGTTAAAACCAGGTTAGAGGGGAACCAGTGGCAGGATATCATTAGACCAATTCACAATAAAAGCATTCGTGATAGATTGCAGTCGTTCTCTTCATGATGTCCGTCCGATTGGAGCTAGTAAGGACTTACTCAATTACATCCCGAGTTGTGTTTGGAAAATCGTGGTCGGGAGGACCCCTCTCCAGAAGCATTAGGGATCCCTCTCTCTCATTACAAACACAGAGAAACCTGTGTGTGTGTGTGCTAGGGTTGCACTTTGTATTCTGCACTCTGGACGAACGTAGGTACGTATAGTGTACTGGTTATACATGTAGTATCCTGAAACTAGGGTGGTGCTCTTGTGCGTGTTTAGGGGCGAGATCCGAACTGCTGGCAAGCGAGGAAGTTCCAGAACCCAAGCCGGTTGGAGAATAATGACGATTATTCTGCTCAGCTTCGATACGCTCTTTGGTGGACCCTTTCAATCTAAACTCCCTAGTGTCATGCATTGAGAATGTGTGGGATAGAGCGGGCGTAGAATAACAATCATGGTGTTCGTTCGGTCGTTCGGTCGTTCATTCGTTCACTCTATCTAGCTCTTTCCTACTCGGTCCGTGTCTCGTCCATTGCTTTGGGTTGTCCGTCTCCTTTTTCCTTCCTTTCTTTCTTTCTTTCTTTCTCTCTCTTTCTCTCCCTCATTCGATCCCAGCTTGTCAAGTAGTTCCGAGACCAGCTGGTTTGTCACCCTATTGGATTGGATCACTCTCAAGCTAGGACGGTGTAAAAGACCGAGCAACCATCTGATCGAGCTGGAAGACTGAATGAGCGAGTGAGTGAGTGAGCGAGTGAGTGAGTGAGTGAGTGGGGAAAAGAGAGGAAACGAAGGCGATTCCAAACACGTAATAATGGTCGCAGCTCATTCAAACAACCTTGCTGGCCCTCAATGGACGAGTGTATGGAAGGTTCGCGAGAACATAATGGTACAGAATCCTCCCGAGGGGCTTTAGACGTAAAATGGTGTCGAGAGAGGCAATTGCTCAAGGTTCACGCTCGTTGATGACGACGACGACGAGGGCTATTGGCTCAGTCGCAATGTATGTATTGTGCATACGTATTGCAGACGGGTGTATAAAAGATGAGGCTACAATATTAGAGGGAATTCTATTTATACACATCAAGCCCACTAAAGTGCCATAATGCAAGTATTCGCAGTAGTGCCTAGCTTTGTTGGAGAGTAATGGTTCTTAGCTGACCGAGAGGCTCACCGAGGGGCACAACGCATCGAGGGGGTCATCGGGGGGGTCATCGGGGGCCTGGGAGGAAATGAGGAGGGAGGAATACGTACGAATGGCAAGTGGTGATCGTAGTACGGACGTACGTAGTAGTAGTCTCCGATTAGAATGGCTTCAAGCGAGAAGAACTGTTTACAAAGCTAAGGAGGGAAGAAGCAGCCCTTAGGGAGGAATCAAACACCCGGAGAGGTCTCTCTAACATCATCCAAAACGACGTGCATGGCTCAACTAATTCCCATATGAAATTGGAAAATGGGGCCTGCTTGAGGGATCAACTCAGTACCCGCCCAATGATTGTGTTCGCATATGTATGTACAATGGCATTCCGTTCTATTTGTACGGCTCACCACCGGAATCTAATTCACCTGCTTCGTGTTTTATCCATGGTTTCACTAAGCTGTCATTGTACAAGCTCTGGCTACAAAATCTCAATGTCTGAAAGTGACTGACTCTTGCTATCCATTCAGAACCACCCGGTCCGTCCGTCCGTCCTTCTTTCGTCGTCTTCTTCTTTCGTCCGTCCTCCAACTTACTCGGGACGACGGACGTCGAAAACTGAAGCTTTTAAGAGGATTTGCATAAGTTGAGCTTGTTTGCTTTTGCTTTTACTAAATCCCTTTCCCGCCCAGACTCCATGCCTGCGTGCTTTCTTGCGTGGTCGTTCGTCACTGTGCAGGATCGTATTCTTCATACACAGATTCAACTCCTTGGAACTTACCTAGCTAGTGTTCCTCACAACTACGGATAACAAGGTCTCCCGTAATAGTAGATGTAGTAGGAAGCTCTCGTTTTCTCGTTGCAGTGAATTGCCGTGGTCTGGGCGCTAAGTTATTTGCTCTAGTATCTGGCTGTGTGGTTCTCGTTCGCCATGTTCAGTCTGGCAATCGTGTTTCTAGGCTCAACACTGAGTAGACGTCGTTTCTTTCCACTAAACTTCCTCCATCCAGTTAGGACTATCGAGACCTGCTCGAAGACTTTACTCGTCGAATAGAGTTACTCGGTGGAGTTTTCGTTTGCATTGCCTCAAAGTTCCTCAAACAAATCCCCCAGAGAAAAGAGCTTAGTCGAGAGCTGAAGGCAAAACCTTCCCGGAGATCCAACCCGCCCCTGCAGAACGACTCCTTCGAATGAATGAGCTCGAATGAGCAGCCTCTATTGCGGAAAAGGTCTTTTTCTCCCTCTCCTTCACTCTTAGTACACAGTAGACAGATCCTCCTGGTTCCCCACTTCTCAGCCTTCAGCCGGAGTCATCATCCATTTGCCTCGTGTACACGCACAGTCAAAGAGAGAAAGAGAACAAGTATGTGCAAGTTTTCACACATTCATAACCAACAGTGAAGTGTAGTCATGGTTGTTTTGGGCTTAACTCAAACACGAAGATACCACAAAGCAAGAGGAGGAGGACAGGACAAGGATCCTTCCTCGGCCTCTCTCTAGCCTACGAGAACCTGCCAAAGGCCAAGGATGGTCTGTGATTCCCCTCAAGCCAGATTCAAACTCATCAAGTCAATTCGTGTACTGCACATACATTGAGGGTTTAATGGACCATATTGAAATTGGTCTTGTACGTCTTCCTCTTTACAATAGATTAATTTCAAGGATAATCAAATCAAAGAGAGATCTTTTCCTTGACGATTGCAACTAAGATGGCTTCAAGGGAAGACAATGTCCATAAACTAACTTACCCTTCGGTCTTCGGGATGTAAATTTGGAGGCAAAATTGGCAATCCCGGTCCCGCCAATGAGACTGCTGCAGATGAAATAGGGTTGTGAGGACCTGGAATAAACGAGTAGAACCTCTTGAGGCTTGTGGATGGGAATTAAGTCCCGGTATCATATCCAGTTGCTCTCATTTATCTTAATAAAGGCCATTAAGGAATGGTTGCTTTCGCCTCATATCTTATCTCGTAATGTAGTTACAACAGAAACTACGTCTCAAGCTTTCTCAAATAATTTGAATCCATTGTACCAGGTTAACTTGGTCCTTTAACAAAACATGAAGGATAACCGAACAATTCAGGAAAGAGGCAATCGATGTTTTGACGGGAACACGCACCAATTTGAAAAAATGCGTCATTGTGCTCCTGAGATCAAAATATCCCCTCTTCCGTCGGTTTCTTTCAGCTGAGAACCTTTGCTAAAATGCCTCATAACTTGAGAGCTCTACCAAGGTGTATTGTGAAACTGAGTAATGTCCCACATTCCGTGCAGTTCCCAAAGGAGACGTGGACAATAAAGTCGACATTACTCTCTTTGAAAAGAGATCATTTCTTTTCAAAGAAGGTATCATTTCGAAGAAAGACTGGAAAAGGTCTTGGTCCACCCACCATGTTCCCAGTCCCTTTCTCCTCCCTTGAATCCAGATTGAAAGAGATCCGAGAAATGGGGGACAATTGCGAAAAGGAGAAAAATCTTAAATTGGATGGGTGGTGTGAACTATATTTGTTGGTTTGAAACTACGATGGGCTTTCTTGTCTTCTGACCAAGTCTGTAAATTGTTTCCCACTTGAGTGTATTGGTATGGAATGTTTCTCGTGACCTCCGAGACAAGTTGAATCCCATGTGCATGTTGAAGTGCGTCCCCTTCAACCCTTTTATTGTTCTACATACGCGTACATACATGCCCATTCACCATCATCCATCCATCGAACAGACGTAATAACAAAGAGAGAAGGGAAAATAGACCCATGTGCTTGAGTGTCGCCGTGGCAAGTATTTGGAAACAAGAACCCAACATACCAAGTGTTTCCAGTTCCATCTCACTTGAACTACCACCATCAACAACAACAACAAAAGCAACAACATCGATAGTTATTGTAGTATGAGTCGAAGTAGTGGTAGTATAATACGAGTGGTGTTCAGTAGTAGGGGAGGAGGAGGAGGAGGAGGATGACGAGTGCGACGAAGCAGCGACCATATCGAGTGAACTGTATGGTGGCAAGAACTTCCACATTTGGTCCATTGAGAGCGTTGTGAGCCAAGGAACGACTCACCGCCCTGCCAATGAGGTTCAACGAAGCATGCCACAAAGAAGACAGAAAAAAGTAACATCAGATAGAAATGGCAAAAGAGAGAAGAGGGGGAAAAGCCCAGGCGGCATTCCCACTTCCCCTTCTCTTGGGGGGAGAGATATTCTTCCCCAAGGGGAATCTCAGACTTTTCTAGCAAACTAGTGGTGGAGCAATGAAAGAGGAATTGGCAAGAGTGCCACCACCTCCTAGTGCTTCGAATACAACGAAAGCTAGGGTGTTGGAAACGACGACGACAACGACGACGACGGCGACGGTGACGACCATGACCACGACAACTTCGTGCGTACGGACGTTCGGAGCCTCCAAAAACAGCGAAAGATCTCAACTGCGAGGAACAGAACCAACCCTAGGAGAAAGTGGAATGACGGAATGGAACCAAGAGAATGAGAGAAGGCGAGAAATAGAGATGAAGCGTGTCTGGCATTCACAAGAGAATACTGGTTTGGAAGAAGGGAAGAAAGGAAGAGGGAGAAGAACCAGGATCCAAGGAATTTTCTCGGTTCATCGCAAAATTGGCAGAACTTTGACACACTGAAGATTCCCCCTTTTTAAATGCAACCTATTCTTCTTCTTCTTCATACTAGTCTGAGTTTTGGCTTTGTCGTTCGTTGACACGAATCATGGATTATTTAATGAACCTATCCATCAAATGATTAATCGCTTAGTTTATTTTTGAAAAAGTCAAATCATTCACAATTCGCGTAGCGTTGATGCAAATAGGGTACATACAGCTTTCTTTTCATTCAAAAAGGGTTGGCAGAAAATTGACATCTATTCTTTCAAGGAGGAGAGGAAGACGTCGAAAGCAAGTCGACTTCTTTTCCATTTAAACCCAAGAGGCCTAGAAGGCGGCTGGAAGTGGTGGTGCTCCACGCTCTCTTCAGATTTACCACCAAAAGGGTTCTAGAAAGGAAATGGTGGGTACGGAGGGGGAAATGTAAAGAAATCAACGGCACACTTTAGGGCCGCGTGGAGGAGTAGTTCCCAGTTTTCGTCACCCTGGTATTAGCAAGTGGAGCAATGAGAGAAGGGAGGAAGAGGAGAAGAGGATGAGAAGGATGAGAAGAAGGAGGAGGAGGAGTGGTGGACAATGGCAACGACGAGGAAGAGCGGACGAGAGCACTAAGGTCATGAAGGATTTGGTAATCCGTCGTCATCTTTGATAAGAGGGACAATCTTGCTTGGATTAGGCCCCTGTCCATTTGGATCTTCAGCACATACGAACAGCACACAAGGCTGTAGACGATCGAGCCTTAACAACGGATGGAGCGAAGGTGCTGCTGGTCTGACATTAGATGTAGAAGAAAGCTTCTTGGGCACCATCCTCGTGATAGTAATAGACATAGGCCAAGAAGATGAGGATCAAGTAGAGAAGGAAAAGCAGGACCACGAGCACAAATGTGATTTGGTGCGTTAGTCGGCGATGAGCCATGTTCTTCTGGTCTTCCTCCTCTTCCATCCTCTTCCGCGCCTGAGATCGACTTTGGATAAGCTCTTGGGCCTTCTCAGTGGCATCAACTTTCAATTCCTTGATGATTTCGAAATATCGGCGTTGAGTCTTGGAAAGGGGAGAAGCACAATTGGGGCGTCAGTTAATCGAGAGATGAACACAAATACGGGCTTAGGAAAGCTCCAGAGGCCTCCAAAGCGAATAGTTGTTGTAATAAATGTGCAAATGAAAATGGAAATCCCAAAAGTTGAAAATACCTACTTGCAGGTACTTTCGGGAGTTCTTAAGTTCTCCCAGGGGAAGATCCAACGATCCCAAAGAATCGGTGATGGATATTTTGTCTTCACCAGCGGTTTGGTCGGTTCTCTTCGGTCGAAGAGGCATTATGAGCACTCTTCTCTCTGCTGGATCTTAATCAACGGGCGAATAACCTTCCTCACACTCAGCCTTTCCAAAACTAAACTAGGATACTATACAGCCCTCCTCGTTTTTCTCAGAATGAGCATCAGAACTACTATGACAACCTTCGCTCCTACCCATTTCCACATCTCTAACCAAATCATTGTCACCATGACGATTGGGCTTACCTCCATTAGCTTCAGTCCTCTTCGTATCTTCGTCCTTGCGATGTGAATCTGGTCCACCGCCGGGTTTTTGTTGAGCCAAAAGGCTGGCAAATGCGTGATGCGAAAGGTTAGGTCCAGCTTGAGCAAGAGAGGTAGGAATACCTGCTAATAACGATAAGGTAGTAGGTAAGCCTCCCATCGGACCTCCTGGATGACCCGAGAACAGACCAGGTGGTAAACCGCCCGGACCACCCGGGGGAAGTTGGTTAGCTTGTGCTTGCATCTGCATTAATCGAGCAAGATCCGGTCTTTGCTGTTGCTACAAACAATAAAGAGAAGCAGTTTTAAGAAATTTGTATTGTCGTGAAATTGCGGATTACGTGGTTTGAATTCAATAATGTCATAGTTTTAGTTGCTTCACAACGGAAGATTTTGGAACATGCTCCAGCGTTTGCATGTGGTGGCTAATGACTTTAGGCTGGTTGATATTGCTGTTATTTACACATACTTGATCCCCGACCATAAAATATCAGCTTATTCAATCTGGTCTTAGAAAATGTTTGATATTTCTAGTATCAAAGTACGTGGAATAGGGAAATAGGTGTCAGTATAGGCACCAGTGATTGGTGAATTGACTCAATAGTGTTCCAGAGAGAGAACATTCAATCAGTGTCTCACCCCAATAACCGAGTTCAACTCGGACATAGTCACTTGTTTGGCACGCTCCACGGCCGTTGCGACTTGCTGCTGATGCTCTTGGGACAGAAAGGGTAGGATCTGTCCCACAATAGCTGACAGCCTCTTGACAATCTCGGACTGTGAACGAAAAGTCACCAATATGATACTTGGGTGAGCAAAGAAAGATATATTTTACTCATTTCGGATCTCACCTGTTTGTGCATTTCCACATTAAGGCCATATGACATCTCGTAATACTAGAATTGGAAGAGTTGATGTAAGCGATTGAACGTGCTAGATTGGCGCAATAAACACCCAACCGTGCGAATCAAACGAAGCACTTACCATAATGTATTGGCGCTGGATCTCTGTTTTCTCTTGAGCCAGTTTTTCGCATTCTAATTTCAAACTGAAAACAAACAATAGAAAGGAAATCATGCAACAAGCAGCAAATCTACGCTTCGTTGAGGTAAATGTCGCATCCATTATTTGCCGTTTGGTTCAATTGAATCTCTTAATTGTAGCTAGGTTGACCACTTAACGGTGACAAAGAGAGGGTCCTGAATTGAATCGAGTCAGGGATGATACTTGCAAGGCCTTCCAAAAGCAGACATTCCACAAAAAGCAGACCAAGACCATAAACGGCCACAGTATACTCTAGCACTAATTAAGAGATATGATAGCAGTTAAGAGCAGTGTTCAATCACGAAATAAAGTGATTAAGTTCGGTTGTCACGTTTGTGCCTCCACGCCCTCCATTCCAAAAAAAGTACAAGCTATTTTCATCCACCCAATCCGTCCCCTCGTTTCCATCGCCTCCTTGAGACATGGGCCCAAAAAAGGTAGGTTTTGCTCATTTTCAACTCCACGACCAGGCCTTGTAGACACTTCATCAAAAATTATCATTAACAACCCACACCAAAGCTAAGCATGAAGTCACATCATTATCAGCGTCGCCAAGAAACGAGCGCCAAGAAAGAGAACGGGAAAGAGAGAGAGCGAGAGAGCGAGAGCGACTTCATAACAAATGTATCGCTTAAGTCCGGCCTTTTGCTCTTCCAAGTGGGAAAATTCCAGGTTGAGTCGTGACAGTGGCATTAATTTGAAACGAGCATGGGACACATCAAGTTTTCGCGACACTGAGAGAAATTGAGGCTCCAGTTGGCCTAAAGCTAGTTCTAAGCCCCACTAGTTCAGTCGTATTTCGCCCTTGTCATTAACATCATTTTGGCATTGGACGGTCAATTCAATGAGCTCAAAAGGCATCACATTCACTAAAGCACTCATTCTGTTAGACCATAAGACTACAATTTTGTTCCTCCATTGTTTTCGCTCTCCTCAAACGAGGATTATGCGATTCCCGTCTTCGGGTTGAGATTGGCACCCAAGTTGCATTGTTTGCTAAAGCACTTGTATTTGTGCAGAGCATAGTCATGGCATCATTCCTCGCCAAAGACAGATGGAGGGAGACATTAAATGAACTTAATTAACTTTGCACGGTGGAAAGGTCTCTAGGTTTTTTTGTCTATGATGGCCCTGTCCCAACCAGTTGAGGCCGAAAGAGAAAGAGATCTGAGCAATTGGAATTTTCTTTTCCTCTAAATCGTGACGATGCTCGCTTGTCATTGAAATTGTCCGTAATGAGTCTAATGCTTTGGAATAATTAGAAATAAGGGCACTGTTTCGATTGAACGTGCACAACGTCTGCATGACTGCGCATTCATTGGTACTTATACCCTTTAATTGTGGTCTAGAAAGCGTTCTGAAAGGGTTATCAGTCTGGTTTTGGTGCCGAGTTGTAAAACTGTAGTCTTGCCATGGATTGTGTCTTTACCATATCCTGCTAAGCTGCTCATGAATTACAACTGAAACTTGGTGACAAGTTTTAATTTGGCGTATATCATTCAAGTTCGAATGAAGGTGGAAGTCCTCGTATTGCCTTGTTTGCGTGACATTCAATTGGTGAAGTCAATGTCACACCCTTTCTGGAACAGGGCCTAATGTGTCCGGTTGGTGCAAATACTACCTTATGATTACTATATGAATAATTCACTGCCTACGTATTACGTAGACGACTCATCAGGTCCACAATTACCTGTCTCTATACGGTTTCTAACATGAAGGTACATCATCGAAAAGAAATCGAGTCTATCTATGTGACTCCCAATCCGATCTGTTGGGTCACGACGGAAGGGTGCCAATACGTACACTGTACGTAACTGATTCTATCCTTTGGACCTTTATCTATCAATCAAATCATTTTCATCCGGGATTTGTTTACCATGCTATGTAAATATATTTGACAATCAATTTTCTCATCGGCCCTTGCTGGCTATGAGGGGTATTTTTGTGGCATTAGACCTGAGGTAGATTTTAAATGACCGCAGTCAACCACTTTGTACCCCGCTCATATCCATATTAAACACCTACGGTACAATAGGTATCAAATACATGGGAGCCTTCAGCACGATATTCAAATGGCCTAGGCACGTTCAAGGCTATCGGCAAACGAGTCCATATCATTTCATCCCCAGAGACGAATGAATTGCGAATCTACTCTTTTTGAAAGTATGGCGTGAAAAGGCGAATAAGGCTCCGCTTAAATGCATCGAAAATAATAGGTTCGTTTGAACTCCGTAGACGAGAGACAATGAGAGAGGGAGAGAGCAAAAAAATCAGCCAACACTAGACTGAGCTTCGCAATTGTTCGAAGAAAATCTGATGTCGCTGTGCATTGCAAAACTGCACTCCGAAGAGGGCCTTCAGCAATTTGCTTCATTCCATCTGTGTGTAGGGTTGCCAAAAGACGGTAATCTAGCTAGGCAGTGTAAGTGAATGCCACTCAAAAGCCCACATTTGGACCAGATGCTCTCGAACTAATGTTAGACAGTGTTAGTCGGTTTGTTCTGCTCATGGGAGGCTAAGGCAAGGGTGCATAAATGAAGGGGTCTTCTCAAATGATGGTCTGGTAAGTCATTCGCGGATGGCACTTCATCATGGCCGAAATGGACATCATTCATGACGGAGGAGGCAAAAATGGGATGATTTTGTTTTCCAGAACACGCTCATAGCTTTTGATTTGGAACCTCATTTAACTTCGTCCGCTTTGCAATTCTCAGACAAGATTTTATGCCTCGTCTCGAATACGGCATTCTTGGCTACGAAAGGAATTTTCATTCCTTTGGACCATTTTCGAATAAAATTGTCTTTGTTTTTCAACTCTTTCACTTCTTCGTTCTATTTCACACATATCTGTCTGGGTCAATTCAAGTTTACGGGAGGGCTAAGAGTCTGATTTTATTACGATATAACTTGCTTCTTGGACTGCTCAAGCACAATGAGAAACTCAAGAAGGCAATTTCTTTTGATTGGCTCTAAATCCTCGGCGAAGTGGAGCAAAAGTGCCCGAAATGCATCTTTTCCGTTCAAAAGTTGCTCATTTTATGAGCTTTCCCTTGAAATGTTGAGCGACTTTATTCTTTTTTCTTTTGTTTTCTTTCAGAGGCACATATTTGCCAGCTTCAGTAGGAATGTGCCCTACTGTATGGACATGTTCCATCATTGAACCAAAATTTCCCTCCATAGCAATTGAACAGTTTTTTCCCGTTTTGTTGAAAGAATGGAGCATGTGAGAAACAAGCTAAGCCAACCATGCATGCATACGCTAAGCTTATTAACACAACCACAAGAAGCAATTTGTATGCAATCATCCATTCTATTTGTTCTGATATCTTGGTCTCACCATGACATAATGCCTTTGGATCTCCACCTTCTCATTGGCCAACTTTTCACACTCCAATTTCAAGCTATATAAGAGAAGTGAGGAAAAGATGAAGGTGATTTTTCTCTTCTCTTGCAATTCCAAGCGTGGTATCGTTCTCGCTTAAGTGAGCGTGCAATCATCATTATCCTCCTCCTCATCGTCATCTTCGTTCGCTACTTTTCAAAGGACTTCAAGTCTCAACGAGCTCTCCTAATGCTCAGGCCTTCAACTTAACACGTCTTTGTCGAAATGTAGACACTCTGTTGACGCTTCGTCTGTCTTAGGTAACAACCATCCCATAGTAGTTGTTGTTGTTGATGTTGTTGTGCCTGGTTTTGCTGTTGCTGTTGTTGTTGCTGTTGGTGGTGGTGGGTGGTTGGGCAATTGTTAGCCACGAGGTTTTCACTTCCAATCGCCCACCCATAAAAAGCACTATTACACTGACTCAAAGAATGTTTTAACGATTAAAATGCAAAACAGAGGCATCAAAGTCTTGTGCCAGTTACATCGCACTTTCTGTAAATACATCCAGCCTTAACTCGCTTTATTCAAAGGCATTCTTTTGACTTTCCACAAATGGTTTCAGATATGGCCCCGATTTTTTTAAAAATTTAATCCCACTCGAGATCAGAGCTAATTCCTTTTTACCTGTTGTATTGGGCCTGTAAAAAGCTGAATTCCTCCTTGATTCGGTCAATTGATTCCCCGATTGTCAGTTTGAATGGACTGGGCTGAGGTCCCTAAAAAGGAATGTAGGGAGATGACCGTGGTTAATCTGCAGCCTTCAAAGAGGACCGGAACATTGCTCTCGTAATGACAGGCAAGACATGAGTAACTGATGACCGGACACTATTTACAAATTGGTCTTATTGATGGGGAGGAGGTATCAACACGAACACACACCTGGTGTCTGGCCGCAGCTACAGCTGCGGCTGCGGCTGGATTCATTTTACTGGGCACGGGTGAAATTTTGAAGGCAGACCCCTTGCGATCAATTGTAGAATAGAGCCAGGCTTTGATTGCCTGGGTCAAAACAATACACTTTTCAAGTGGTTCTGAAGACCGTCAATCATGCGGTCCACATTCAATCAAAAACCCACTTGAGTCACAATTTGTTTCCAAAATCACCCGATGAGCACAATCAAAACAATTGCATTATGATTCACTTCACTGTGCAAACTTTTTATATTCTGTTAGCAAGCTTTAGATGTTGTTGTAGCCTTCACTGTTGTTGTTATTCCGTACATTCAATAACTGCGGTTTGACGTTGTGTACAATTTACATTTGAAGGTTTTGGCAAGGACAGAGCTCGATCACCCTCTGGATCCGTTCAGACCTTCTCCGTAACTGGCAAGTGAAAAGCGTGGAGAGAGAATCATCGAGGTTCTGGTCCTCCTCGGTAAAATGCCGACACCACTAAGAGATCTCTTCAAGCTCACAACTAAGTGGCGAATGCGTATCATCATCCTCATCATGGTGATCATCATCATCGTTGTCGGCGCTCTAACCACAGGCGTAGTGATTCTTGTCGTCGAGGCCGACGTCGTCGTCGTCGTCACAATTGCTGTTGTTGTTGTTGTTGCTGCTGTTGTTGGAGTCCTCACGCGCCTGCCTCGGCGCTCGTTCGCAACTCTTAGTTTGTCGGGGTGCGAGAAACCGAGTAGTGGGACTAGTTCTACTACTTGAAGAACCACTACTAGTATTTCCTCTTCCACCACCACCACCACACCACCACTACCACACCACCACACCACCACTACCACACCACCACTCAACCAAGTGGTGGTGAGTGAATGAGGAGTAAAGCATGCACAAAAGAGAGTAGCTATGCTCACTTACGTCGTTCACGGGGCGCTGCTCTAACTGTGACATGCAGTAGTAGTAGTAGTAGTAGTAGTAGTACTAGAGGTGGTCGTGGTGGTTGTTGTAGTCGTAGTACTACTTCGTTCCCGCGGTTCTAGTACAGAGTGCGAACCAAGGGAGCCGACTCATGCTCGTGCATGGACCTGACTTAATCCTTGTCTGGGAGCTAAACAAGTCAAACCGCGGCCAACCAACTTCCACTTTCTGAACAAATACACTTCAAATGAGGGTCTTTTGCTCCCAATAGAAGTTTGGCCCCTTCCAATGCCATTGCCATGTAGTCATGTCGTAATGGTGAAGAACGGTGGTCTTTTGAGAAAAAATGGGTCCAAGACGACATGGAGCACAGGACCAGAGTACCTCATACTGCATCAACCAACGAACCAAACAACCAACGAATTGGAAAGATTCTGGCATTCTGTTTCTCTCGCTTTTTTCTCTTTTCCTCTCCTTTCCTTGCCTCTCTTTTCCGCTCTCGTTGTGTGGGTTGGTGGGCGAATGCTCAACTTTTTTTCCTATCGTCAACATCCCAAGTTTTGAGGCAAGCACGGATGATCCCCATCTGAGAATCCTCTAAGGAACTCACAACTCACTCTCTAACCTCTTTAACTAGAGCGTTGAATAAGGTCTCTCCCTCTTCTTCCTTCCCACCATCAAGTTCCAACATTGGGTGGGTTACCTCTTCTCCTTCTTTCTCTCGCTCTCTCAATCTCCTCTTCTTCTTTCTTCACTTGATCTCTTGCTCGGCTTCTTGGATTGGGGGAGTAAAGAGAGCACCCACCAGAGAACGAGAACGAGGCAGATGAGGAAGATGATGAGGCAGTCAGAATAGGACGATTGCTCAACCCTGCCTGCTCAAGCTCATCTTTCTTCTTCTTCTTCCTGTTTTTCTCTGCTCGTTGTGATCAGAGTGATGTTACTTGGTGTGAGATGAGACGTCCGTCCGTCCATCCGTCCGTCCGTCCGTCCCTCCCTTCCTCCTTCCCTCCGACCGTCGACACTGCACGAGTAGAAGAAGCCATCTTTAACTTGGAAGCAGAAAGAAGAACTATCCCCTCCCGTTTCCCTCTTCTTCTTCTCCCACCTTCACACTTCAAGTAGTGTGGGATCACCAAAGTAAAGCCTAGATGGAGGAGCATGAGATCACGGCATACGAAGAAGTTATTGACGAGGTTCATTCACGAGCGCAGGAAGCGGTGGCTCATTTTGTAAGCATCGATTTCTTGGGTAGTCGTGGAGTCATTTGGCTCATCTCTATTTCCCTCTCCTTTTGGGCCGAGGAAGGCCAAGCCGAAGAAGAAGATATTGGTCTTCTTCTTCTTCTTCGTCTTCTTCTCTTTCATCCTCCCTTTGTTGGCATTCCACAATCTTTGCTTCATCTCCAATCTTACGAGGGCTTAGGACCCGAGGTATTACAAACAATCAGCGGTGAGCAAGAGGCACACCGCAAGGATGATGATGGCGACGACGACGAGGACGACGACCGACGAAGAAGAAAAAGAAGACAACAGCAACAACAACAACAACAACAACAACAACAACAACAAAGACGTCGTCGTCAATGAGAGTCACGATGATGGCTAAGAAGAAAAAGAGTTGATGACCCGAGGTATTACAAACAATCAGCGGTGAGCAAGAGGCACACCGCAAGGATGATGATGGCGACGACGACCGACGAAGAAGAAAAAGAAGACAACAGCAACAACAACAACAACAACAACAACAACAACAAAGACGTCGTCGTCAATGAGAGTCACGATGATGGCTAAGAAGAAAAAGAGTTGATGAGGATAATTTTCATAACCTCGTGGCAAGTTTTGATTCATCTGAAAGCAGAAAACAAGCGAGAACCAACGCAGTTTTTAACGAGTTATCAGTTAACTAAGTCGCACATGTATTGGTAATTAATATTGATACATTCAATATATTGGTGCTCACACACATGGACTTGACCAAGACTTGACCAAGATTTGACCCATTCTGTGGGTTGATAAATATGACAATCATTGAAGATTATGCCTTCGAATAGCACTTCATTTCTTTGGCGGGTTTGTGAATCCAATTTGAAATAGTTCCTGCATTTGTCACAATAACTTCCATAAAGTGTCACTGGCCCACCAGTTCCAATTTCAAGCAAGTCTTGGGTGATGTCTTCGTTCAATTCAGTGCCTCTATGCTCGTTCGATGAAGAATGGAATCGTGAGAGAGGATTGCAGCTACACCGGTGCGTCTGCTGGAATGAAGACACACTTGGATGACGGCCCAACATCTATCTCTCCTGCTTATTTTATCTCCCAATGCCATTACCAGACACTATGGATAGATTGTCGGGCAAGGCCGTGATGATGTTTTGACCATTTTGTTTAGGCAATAAGTAACTGATAGATCTGGTGACACCCCAAAAGCAGGAGCTACGTACATTGTAGATTCGAGTTAGAATTTCAGTTATTTTCTTGTCATTCGAGCGCCTCACCAACTCCCATAAAACGGGAACTTACCCAAGAAATTGTTCTACCTTCTGTCCGTGTTCCATCTATGAGTGCCATAGACACATTCATGGCGCAGTACTGAACCATCCTCACTCTGTCTCCTATTCTTCCGCTATGATTCCAGTGTAACAGCATCTGCTATTGCTCTGCGATCTTCACTGAGCAGGAAAAGCAGCACCCTGCATTTGTTCCTCCTCACCCAAAGAAGGAGGGGAGGGAGGAGGGGAGGAAGGGAGGAAAGGGGCACCCACTCTATCAGCTGCCGATATCTGCCCAAGACCAATCTGGAACCCCTGCTCGGATGGTGATAGGGAACCTTCCTACTCCATCCAGAATTCTCAAGTCTACAACAACATCAGCAGTCAGTCAAATGTGGTTCGTCTGGTCGCCCGGTCGATCGTCCTCTGGGTCGCTCGGATGATGGTGGGTAGGTAAGTGGGTATGGTCGCGCCTCTGTTCTTGTTGAAGATAGTCATTGACCTGAGTGCCGGTACAAGAGTTGCTGCCGGTGCTTCCACTCTTCTATCTTTCCTTCCTCCCAACTCCCCCCCCGCCCTCCCTGCCCTACTGGTGGCTCGGGAGTCTGGATGGCCTTTAGCCTCTCTTCCCTTGGTGGGTGGGCTGATAACCGTGTTGTCGTCTTGGCCTGTCTCAGAAGGCTGACTCCATTCGTCCCTTAAAACGGCCTCCTGTGGCCACAACAAAAGAGAGGGGAAACGGCATGCTCAGGGCGATGATTTCCAACACAAATATCCACTACTTCTACTAGTTCTACCACTGCTACCACTTCTCCAATGTACAACCAACGTTAACTGGCGCCCCATTTCATCCACGTGGTCGAGGGAACGCTCGCCTCCAACCAATGGTAGTGCTCTCCTTTCGTTTGGTAGCCAATCATAGGACTGGCTCTTCGTTTCAGTTTCATCCCGATGACTAATGATCGTGGGATTAGTCCGTGGAACGTGATCCCCTCGCCCGCCTCAATAAGCCGCGACTCCACGTGGATCATGTGGTAAATGTGTTGTTGACTCTGCTGTTTGTACATGTTCCTTGTCTGGCGATCTAGCTTAGTGCCCCCACCAGGCAAGCCAGCAAGCAGGCAGGCGGCCTAGTACACCCACCAGGCATGCATTCAAGTATTTAGTACAACCATTGGTAGAGTAGCCGTGCGAGTGGCATTCAATACATGGCATTTATACCACAACCTCTAAAAGGAGTAAATTAGAGTAATCAAGCCTCGGCGGTCGGGATATCACTGACGTCTTACCATTTTCAGGGTGGAAAGCTTAGAGCAGAAATTCTAGCAGTAGAACAACAACAAATACCCGAGACTCGTACGTACGTACGTACGCTCTATTCTTTTACATACGTAGTCTCGAAGATCTTGCCTCAACTGCCTTGTCAAGAAGTAACTGGAGGTGACGTCAGTTAGTCATTTATTCCCTCATGGTCTCGGGGTCTCGCCTTTAGGATCAGTTTACTAATCGAGGACACTCTGGCTCTCCCCTTTTTACCTTTGTGGATCGAGGAACTGTAGAACCGAAGCAAAGACTCAAGCTAGAACATGAAGGACCGACCAGAGATGTTAGATGATAGATCCAACAATAAACAAGTCCACAAAAGTGCCACAGAGACCCGACGAAGTTGAGTTGCACAGCCATTAAGTAGCATTAGTTGACAAAGCGCTTAAGGCCAAGTGACGAAGACTACCACCTTGACAAAGCTGAGCGATTGGAGCCTATGGCCAACGAACCAACCAACCAACTAACCAACCGACCGACCGACCGACCGACCGGCCTACTATATACTTATTCGACTCCATGCACCATGGACGTGGAAAAGAGATACTTTACATAATGACCCGGCCTCAGCCAAATGAGACAAATGACAACGCTGGTCATGTTCGTTTAAGAGCCACACAAACCACTCGCACTACGAGCTAGTGCATACTAGTTGGCTGTTGGTACAGTGGATGGAGGAGGAGGCTGAATGAATGGATAAGGACATGCCCAATGGCCATCGTCCTCTCCCTTCATGTTCTTAGTGACATGCTTGACTTGACTCTCTGTCTCCCGTGCTCTCCCCTGCTCCTCTGTCTTTCTCCCAATCCCGAATCCCGATGGGTCGTTGGTCTTGAGCTTAACTTCTATTTGCTTGTAGGTGCACAAGTACTACTCCTTCTACTTTACATAGTAGGCGGAGAAGTGCTTACACACCACCCGGGCCAAGCCTGAAAGTAACCAATCTTGCACATGTCGTTGTTCATGTTCACAAGAAAAAGAGCAAGAATCTAGTCACCACTTGCAAGTGTGCACACACTCACACACACAATGCTTCTCTCGTCTTGTGTATGCACAACCATCGCCGTCTTTAGTAGGCCGTGACCCACACACCTCAGATACAGTAGGCATCATGCATGGGATCACGTACTACTCACGGAGACAAGCCTCTGCTCCTTCCACTGGGGGGTACATCGGGTACATGTAGTGATCCTCCTCCTACTTTCCCTCCTCAAACCTGCCAGCATGTCTGTCATGTCCTAATGCTCAAGCATGTGTACATGGCTTCATTAATGACTGTCGGGTTGTTGAGGCTGGAATGGGTATAATGTCCGAATCCAAAGAATTTGGAGTGCCCATCCCGTTGCTCGTTTACAGCGACATCAGCATTCCCGAAACTCATATTTCATTTCAAAACTTGTTACCTCAAGTGTGTCCGGTCCACCCATGAGGCCCAAAGTTTCCACCACGTCCAAAAAGGACGAGAGACGAGCTCGAATAGTAAGAGTAGAGCGTATCCATGACTAGAGCAGCAGTTGAGTCGTCGGGCTAAGTAGGCGTCTCCTTTCAGATTGTTTTGCTTGTTAATGCATTCCATAAATGTTTAATTGCTTCCCAGGGAGCGTTATGGCTTACGACGACAGAGCGATACAAGTTCCGTACAGTGGGGAGAAGTGTCTCACTCACTCACTTACTCATTCACCCACTCATTCGATGGAGAGACTGGAGCACATCTGTCTGTTTCTCTATCTTGTTTGAAAGACGAGTAGGAGAGGGGACTGTGATTTTCACTTACAAGCTTGTCAAGTGTTTCGTGATATTATGCACCAAACGAGCTAGGATTTCAATCTGAAGTACGATAGAAAAGATTTCAAGTTAAAAATAATGTGTGGATGACTATGTTTTCTCAATATGATCAAATGTGTTGCACACATAATAGAAATTAAAAGCTAAATGATGATGATGAAAAATTCAATTAAAATTAATAACAAAGGCACAATTAGTTACAGCAGAAAGGCATCAAATAAATGCAAATAACACTTGACTTTTAAAAGGGATTGTTTCTTGCTTCAAGTGGGTGCCAAGCAACCAAACAAAATGGGTCTGGACTAAATCAGAACACTGAAGAAACCCTGTTTCAGCGCCTTGAGCAAACCATGCTTACACTCAAACGAAAGGATAGAAACTATAGCGGGGTTTCAACTACTCGTAGTTAACAGTTTGTAAGCATTCAAAAGCAGAAGAAACGAACTTCACTTCCAATTGACAATTTGACAAAGGACCGAAAAGAAGGCTTGTCCGCGCCAACATGTTTATGCAAGCTTACAGGAAAGGTTTGATAACGAAGCAAAACATTTTTCAGAAGATTTGGGAAAAAATCGACAAAATTGCAAAAAAAACTTCTTTCATGGAAAAGGGAAGGACCCAAACCAAAAAGAGCAATACCGCAAAAAGCACAAAAATGCAAATGTACAAAATCGGAAGTGAAGAAAATATGCATTTTTCATTTGTTAAGCACCTGCAGTAACAACATGATGTAATCGCACAACCAAGTTCAGACACCTTTTCATTTGATTATAGATATAAATTACCTTGAAATTTTATCTGCAAACTGCAAATAATTCTCAAGCAAAATGATCTCCAAAACATTTTTTGTCCAATCTCCACTTTCGTCTTCATTGGTAGATTATTGCACATTGAAACTTAGTTTCAATCCAACCAGTCCAAGGATTCCGTCTCATTCGAGGTACAAACTAGCCCATGAAATCCATCCCAGTCTACTATCTTCATCGAGTTTTTCATGCTTACCGATGCCACGCTCTTCATCCAAATGTATTGAGCAGGTAATCGCCGAAGTACGAGTTCACAAGCAGACCTGAACGTGCCTTGTCAGATCATGGCACACTGATTTTTTACCCCTCTGGAATATGTCAAACCATCATGATGAGCATTAGGCTTATCAAACGCCGTGATCGGAATGCCAATGCACAATACTGTCTTGTCATCTTTGGCGAGAGCGAGATTCCTTAGATTGTCTCGCTTGAGGACTCCAATGAAATGGTGGGGGCAGCAGTCAGGAGTCTACGTGTGTAGTTTCTGTGCACTGCAAGCTTTGGAAGTGGAATTTCAACTCTACGGTATAAATCACTTTTATGCTTACAATGGAGAAGTAAAGGTTGAGCTAGGTCTGACCATTATATTAGAATGGCCAAACATGACCTATTTCTAAACACTCTCTTTTGCGGCGTGTGCCATCCACCGCACTTTTTTCTCTGATAAGTAAATGAATGTAAGGTTCCAGGTGAGCTCCTGAACGGGCTATTTGTATGCACCCAAGGTTCCATGTTCCACGATGACTACCAAAGAGAAGGAAATGTAAGGATGGTTTTACTCTCCCTAGCACATAGTACAGCTCTACTACAATTGTAGGGACTCGTAAGTATATGAACTTTGAGCTACATGTATGTACTCGTAGGAACGAAAAACATACTTAAAATTCCCGCGGAAGAGGGTGTTTCTCCGTTATTTCGCACCAATCTAGTTCCTCTTTTCTTCATTCCGTGTCGTCTGGTTTTCGGAGAAGCCTCAGAAATGTAATCAAAACTCGGAAAAGGGCCATGATCCTTCTTTTATTCGCAAAAAAGGATCAAGCTTTGAGGGGAGGAAGCATCCATCTTCTTAAATCCCAAAGCTTTTTATCCACACTTCCCTCCCCATTCCATCATATTACTCACTCCTAACAACTAATCTGTGACACAAGCATATCCCCAATGTCCCAGAGAATACACTCCGTGTCACCCCAACTTTCTGACAAAAACGGAATTGATCCACTGAAAGAAAAATGGACTCTGAATCAAAGACCAAGATTATAAGACCCGCCATTTTGATAAGCGGAGTGAAGTGACTATGGGAGCAATCAAAAGGGTCAACCAAGTGTGGATGCACTATTGGTGTGGTAGTGCAATTTAAAGCTTGATGACATAGATCGATGGCCTTCTTTCCTCAGTGATTGTCGGTCGCTTGGTCATGGTACTGAACATCCTCATATTCATGTTTCACCCTCCAATGGCAGTGATAATCATCGTGATGACGATCGTGATGATCATCCTCAATGCTCGTGCAATCTCTCGCTCGTTCGTTCATTCATGCGCTCACTTTCCAAGTTCCAACCAGATGATGCCGTTGATGCCAAACCAAGCGTTACTCCGATCGTTGATT
>NC_081443.1:5986016-5986134 GCF_007210705.1 Tigriopus californicus
CGTTCGTTCATTCATGCGCTCACTTTCCAAGTTCCAACCAGATGATGCCGTTGATGCCAAACCAAGCGTTACTCCGATCGTTGATTGATCGTTGAGTATACCAGATCACCAACATCAT
>NC_081443.1:5986170-5988338 GCF_007210705.1 Tigriopus californicus
ATCTAACGGCCTTATGAATTCTTAATTTCCAGTTCCTCAATGATCAAACCAGTTCGTGACCTTTTCTCTGAGTCATTTTAGTTATGGTGTGTACTCAATCGGTGTGTTTTTCGTTGACAAATGATCCCAACGGCTCCTCCCTCTTTTTACCCCCATCATATTAGATCAAGCAAGCCAAATCCGCCAAATGAAGTGAGGAAGAGGAGATGTTAAGCTGATTGACTCTGGATCCGACCCACATGATTTCCAACATCACGTTGGCTATCTTCGTTCAGAATGATAATTTTTCGAAAGAGGAATGGCCGACTCTTGATTGAAAACAAGTGCGACGAGTACTTGGCCTTTCAAAAAGTATTTGGATTCGCTCAATGCTGTTCTTGATGTGTGGAAAGAGTGTGCGCACTTTGGCACCAAAATATCGGATTATGGTGGAAAAAGGGGAGCCATTTCTCACTACAATACTGTATGGTAAGCCCTCGTGATGAGCAGGGGCAGACAATCCCATTTGGGAACATCAATATTTGGCTCATGGGGTTCCAATAGAAAGATAGTGGGCGCCTCATTCACTCAATCTCTTTTGCCGTTCCCCCTTTTTGGAATCACTCATTGGAACAAATGAAGGCTGGTGTGTGTGTACGTGAGCAGAACGTATGGAGTAATGTTATGTACGAATAGTTGGACAAGACGTTTTATTCAAGGCGCAAAACACGTTCCCAAGAGCTGGGCTGAAAAGTTGAAATGTCGGAGTGAATCTATTCCACCTCAAATGGAACAAATGACAGGCAATTTATCCACCGAATGGAACGAATGGGAAAAGAGTTCTCTGCTCTCAAGTTTTTATCCTCGAGAACGACATGTTGGATATTGATTATTTTTGTTCAATTACATATGTGAAATCTTCCCTCAGACGAAGTCAGTTACAGATTCCCTCTTTCTCCCCCTGGAAAATATTATATTACATTATGGACCTCTAATCACTGGAGTTGAAACTCTGTATCAACAATGACTTTAAATCGATCTTATCGATTGTCTAAGTAGCAACTCATCTTGCCAAAGCTTTAGCGGCAACCATTGTGAGGTTTTTTACACGGGATCGATATGTCAAGAATGTTTCAACTATTTCCAAGTCCAAGGATGTCAAAGGTCCGCTGCCCAACTGAAAACCCAATTGCACAAATTGTATGAGAACCTCTGGATCCATCTTTTCCTCCTTTTTTTGTGCTTGTGGACCCCGACACAATGAAACGAGGCGTCATTCGGCTCAAGCACCACCCGCAGTTCCATGCTCACCAACCCTTAGGCGTACACACTCAAGTCGTTGTTCCAATCAAATATTGGATCAATCTGAGAATTATTCCCCGTCCCAACCACCATCAAAGGCACACTAGTTCTGGGGGGACCATGGAATAAGTGCTGACTGCCTTTCGGGAGAGGGGGAGAAGAAATATATTGGTTGCCTAAAAGAGAAGAGAACCACTTGGGAGAGATAGATACGAAATCCAGTCATCGTACGGTTTAGTCCATGTCATAAATAACCTTTAGTTCCATTCTATCCGACCATTTCCCTTTCCAAGCTAACAATAAGTTTGGAGTGAGTGAACATGCAAGCACTTTTCAAAGATAACCTCATATGTTCCTGTTGTTTTCATCGGTTGTCGGTACTCTACTTACAATCTACTGGAGTATGTCGTGAGGGTTTTTAGCGATAGAGGGAGAGGTAAAAATCAGAAAGACGACAGCCGTCATCTGGCTCTCACTGAATCCGTTGTTGGATCGAATTATGGCGGAAAAGTGTGAAATTGGGAACACATGCATGGGGATCAATTGGATATGTCTGAGTGGACAGATTTCCTAGCTCTGGGCATTGGATTTTCTGACGTAGTACGTCGGAGCAAAAAAAACCTCGATTTGTGAGCACCACCATTCTTTTGGGTCTGGAAAGAGAATATCCAATTTTTTGACGTCCTCAAGACATTTCCGAGCACTTCCATCGTCCTTTGAAAGGTGCAGTTGCTTTGGTATTCCAAAGGAGTGGATCTTCTTGAAGAATCTTCGCTTGAGATGCCTTTCCTAAAAAGTCTTGGAACACAAAGATCCAAACTTTGCCTTGTTCCCAAATCCCAAGGAGGCTGGAAAATGACAGCAGGTGATGACAGCATTTTTGGCCT
>NC_081443.1:5989558-6004845 GCF_007210705.1 Tigriopus californicus
GAGAAGCGTGGTAACGCGTTCAAAAGTCACGGAAACCAACCTCAGAGTGACAAAGTTCTTTAGCTCCCACTCCAATGGCATGTTGTTTAACCCTTGGAAAAATGAAGGCTTCCCTCCCAAAGTGACATGGAGACATCGAGCTCGTTCGCCAGTCTTTGGTGCTCCATTACAGACTGTGTACGTACATGGCTCTTATACGGCTACGTGTACTATTGCCTGATTTAGCATGAGGGAAAATGACGAAGCAACAGTGACACAAGACTAAGTTATGGACTGAAAATGAATTCTTCCACTGTCCCATGGGCTAGGACTGAATATCTCGGCGTAGCCCCTCAACTAACCCCTGTGGAGTGAGGAAATGTCTCACTTAAAAAAAAATCCCACTTAATCTTTTACTTCTTTTTTCGCATCTCTCTCTCTCTCTCTCTCTCCCGGTTCCTACACTTTTGTTTCTACATCTTACAGAAACATAAAAGCCCACCCTTCTACAACACTGAATATGTCATTTCAAACCAGGCTGTCGTCACGGCTGCCCTGTCAACGACAATTTCAAAAACTGATATAAATGAAGCTACAATTATAAATTCACCTCAACTTAGTTCTACGCTGAGGCTCCACGTTTCTTCTTACCAAAAGCCCATATCATAAGTACCGTACCAGAACAAAAAGCTGACGGATTACAAGGAATGCGTGAGCGGATCTTATCAGTCGCACATTTACGGAACCAGGGTCATTGTAAGAGACTAGATTTCGGTCGAGACAGCAGACCTGTCAAGTTGAGGGGAAAATGCAATTTCCAGCTCCAGTCGACAGACGCACATACTGTGTATAGCCATTTCCCCATTGGAGGGAACTGTGAGTAAGGGAATAAGGAGGGGTGACTTTAGCGGGGGTGTTCTCTCATCGACCCTATCCATTATTATTTGGTGAGTACACAGGGGGCTGAAACTTTTAAAAGTGCTTGAGGATATGTGGGGAACAACGATGCTTATCAATTGGCAACGGAAAAAAGGGGAAGAGAAATTTGCTTTTCCGAGATTTTTTCCTGACAAAACTAGTCGCGAAGAGCGTTAGAAGACAAGATGGATGGAGAAAAGTGCTGACACGGAAAATGTCTCCAATATTTCGTGCCTTAAACTCAATCGTCTGGATTTTTTCCATGCTCACTACGCCCCTGGGAAAAAGATGAGGTAGTCGTTCCAGCAAAAAGAAATCAAACCCGAGCAACGAGATTGACACGCGCCGGACCCGACGCCTAGATCCACACTTCATCATGGACACCCCTAACGGGGTCCACCATGGACAAAGATTGGTTGTAGGAATTGTTTTCCATTTCCTCCGGACCCTGGGTGGCAGTAAATGCTCTTGTCCATTGCTATCGATAATCATGGGTCCGGGTGGTTGCGCACTCACACCAACACAATGAATCGCACGAAAGTCCTCTTGTCCTCCACGAAGGCTTGAATAAATATCCGAGCACTAATCCCGGACGGGTGTTGGCAATGTTCCTGAACGAGGGTAGTCTCCGCACCCCACAAAGATCTTTATCGTCATCACCATCACCACCACCACCAACAACAACAACAACGCCAACACCAACACCAACACTGCCATGGCTAGGTGATACGGTTGGTAGTTCTTTGCCTTGCCGGCCGAAAAGTGTGACCGAGATGATGGAATATTAATGACGTGCCATCGAGGCCAAAGTAGGAGCGTGCCACTTTGGAGCCACGTGAATTACTGCTGACTAGTGTCGGTTGTTGGGTCATAGCGGTTGGTAGCTCTCCCCATCTCGTTGTGGTTTTGATAACACCAAGTGCAATGCAATGAATGGCTGAGTTTGGACTTGAGTACAAGACGACCACTTTTGGCTCAGAGACAAACTTGTCCAACCCTCACAAATCCGACTTGCTACTACTTTTCCATTTCCCGAATGACACTTTTACGACTGTCTCGAGATGGTCGATGGCGAGACCAAGTAGATTCGAGATGCCTCTCATGAAACTAAAGTGTTGGACGGACAAGCTAAACTTCTTAATTTGAAAACCATTTCACACAACNAACTTCTTAATTTGAAAACCATTTCACACAACTAAAAGGTAAAGAAAGGGCAGCAAATTCCTGCTCTAAATACCCACAAGATCTCATTTTGAGACAATACGCCTTGCGATAATAGTGATCAATAAAACTAATGTCTATGTACATGCACATAGGTGAGTAAGATGTTTAGAATTCAGCTTCGTTGCAATCAGTCCGTCCTATTTCGGTCACCCACATTCAAAGTGCGTCTCAATATGGTTAACTTTTTTGCAGAATGGAAGAACCGGAGAACCTTAAGAAGGCAGAGGAATCCAGGAAGATAAAACTTGAAATGACTCTCGAGGACGGTACTTTGAAAGGCTTGTGCATATACGTAAAGGAATGATATGATTTTCATGGCTTGGGCTCTTAAAAACGCGGTTAGTGCCCGTTTATGGCTCAACCAGATGTACACATCCGTTAGCCTGTCTTACTAGGTGAGTTAACCAGATTTAGTAGGGTAGCTAAAATGTGCCATTGCGGTCTATTCATCTTGGCTAAAACGGGGCTGTGGAATGTTCTCATTTTTATTGGCCTTTTGCGCCCGAATATGGCCACCACCGAGGAATGGCAAGGCTAGTCCTCTCCAATTATTGAGACCGCATTAAAGTTGTAGTTTTGTGGGTCGTACACGAGGTGAGGTCGGTGGGAATTTGCGACTGGTTAAAAAATGCAAAATCAAACTTCCTTAAAAACTTCATACCTCAACGTGAGAAAAGACATGTTCAATGAATGCATCGAGGTATAATGCAGTCCGTAGCGTGTAGGCTCGCACATGTACATAAACTGTACCTACACTATGCAATCTGACGAATGCAGATTGTAGGTAGAATGAGCGAACTTTACTATTATTATCCTCACTTTCTGGAGCAACAAAGCGCGTTTGTCGGTACTTGGGGCTGATCAAAGCTCTTGAGGGCATGAGCTCAAGGTGCATGGGTATTAGATTAGCGATCTAATCTTGGCGCCAGCTGCCATGGCACCATGGACCACTACCTAGCTAGCTGCTTACTTCCCAATACCATCCAAGCACAAAAGAACCCTTTACATGCCTCCATGGCATTAATGATGAAGCAAGATGATGTCTTATATACAGAAAAAAAGTTCTCTGGAGAAAAAGAGGAAAGGCAAGAACGGAGTTGTAACTTCTGCCAGAATCATCAAGTCAATAAGCATACGAGATTGAGCCAATTCCGCCAGAGAAAGAGGTTATTCAGACGAGATGGAGGGTGCGTGTCGCTCCCTCGCTCCAATGGCATGTCAAATCCATTCCATCGGTGGCGTCTTCTTCATCTCTGAAAAAAATATGACGGAACTGATGAAAATCAAAATGGAACTTTCTTGAACGAGAGTTCGCTCTTAACCGAGTGCCTAAGGAGACAAAGAGGCACTTTGGTTGGGCACCAATATGTTTTCTTTCTGCGGAACAAAGACTGGTTCGCTCCGCTCAAATTAGTCAAGCTTGAACAAAAAAAGAAGTGTTGTAGAGCGCGACCGCAGACCTTTTTTTGCGGGTGGAAAGATGCCGCCGAAGACTGGGTGGAAAAATCCATCCATGAGGAGAACAGCAGGATTAAGAGCCGAGTGAGAAAGAAAGCTCTCTAGATCTTGAACGACAGACCCGAAATGAAGCTTAAATGGATAACAAGTTTGTCAGAGAAAAACATCAGCTTATATTTGCCACATCCCTTCATGCCTTTTGTGGGCATTGTAGCGGTTCCTTGATCGTGTAATAAGAATTTGGGGACTGACTTATTAAGATACGAGTATCATTGCCTAATTTCGAAATATGTTGATGCCAAACCCTCGGTCTCAGTGGCCTTTGTTGTAATGGAGTAGTTGTAGGCTTGTGTCGTCGTTATTAGGATATGTTGATAAAGCTGGATTGATTGCCAAGATATGATGCGCTCACCCTAATCGAATTGAATCTTGTGCACGGCACGATGCTCATCGCTCTGCGTCTATTCTAAGCCTGTAATAGAATCAGAGGAAGGCACCCAACCAAAACCAAAGAAAAGTTGGCCTCAGACCATCTGGTTGAACTTGACAGGCGTGTTCGTTAAGTCCGGCCAAAGTCTTGGCACAATCAATGGTGAATGCAGTTTTTTCGTAGTTCTTTTAGTCACGCACCAATGATTCAAATTAGAACGATTCAAGCCAGCCAGTGTTATGGCTTGAGTTTTGTGGCTTACGTGCATGGGGCATTGCTCTGACTCTACTAAAGATGTTTGAACTTGGCAATTGGGGGCATTAGGAACCGTCAAGGTGATTGCTTCGTCCCATTGTGAGGTATGTCAGAAAGTTGTGTCACCCGTCAATCACGGAACAAGCTTTGGGTCGCCGTCTTGGGATCTACTCTAATCTACAGTACTGTACGTACTGTAGCTACAACGAGTACCTTGCTAGCTAGCTAGTCCTCGAGTGTCTCGGAAAGTTGGTGGTGGACCCCGAGAAAAGGGAGGCGTAGAAATGGATCAATCAAGGGTGAACCTTCGACCACATTATTTCCTTCTAATCGTTATCCAAAGGTCAACGCCGAGATTACCTAACTGCGCACAGACTGACGGTTGGTTCAAATTGGTTAGTCGCATTGGACAGGTTAATTTCTATTAGTGCCAATCCAGGTTTCGCTGCGGATTGTCAGGACCGCCCCCTGGGTAGCAAACAACGAAGTAGTTTAACGAGGTTTGCATGATACATAGAGCACTTTGCATGTTAAATGAGCGTTGTATTAGGTCTGCGAGTGCTCGGACGTATGGCCACTCACTACAAAACCCAGTCATCCAGGTCTGACCAGGTTCACCTGTGCAAGGCAAACCAAGCTAGCCCACTCGCTGGGAGTACGTTGGTACGCACAGGTAAAAGGCATTGCGATGAAGAGGCCCAGTGAAGATTCTCAAATGCCTTGAAACCGCAAATTAGCGTCGTTGAAGTCGGGAGCTAATCATTTAGTTTTTTATGTCTCTCTTCATCTGGATCGTCACTCTCACGCTTGAGGTTTCCCGCTAAATGACTTGAATATCACATTAGCCCCCACACACTCATACATGAACGAGTACATGGCAACCGGAGGGAAGCGTAGCATGCATGGTCATGTTAGTTTTTGGAGGCCCCCCAAACGCCGTTGGCTGAGGGCTGGACTATGTAGCGAGTATCACGTTGTTGGAACAAGATATGCTTTGTCGGGAGAGACACCGGATGGTGATGGAATTGGATCAATGATTTGATTTATGAGAACTATCAGTGGTTGTCAATGGCTTCCAGGGGAAGTTTAGGGGCAACTGCGGAATCATTTCTACGCCCTGTCAAACACATGAATTGAAGCCTCTATGTTTGGAACTTGACAGCGGTGGTGATGATGACGATGGCGGCGGTGTCGGTGTGAGCGCCTTTGGAGGGAGGTACAACGTAAGTGTTACATTACTTAGCACATGATTAATGCTCTTGACATTCGTAATTAGTTTGTATTGTCGATATGTCGGAGAGGCTCAATTCAAGTCAACTACAACTTACAGATCGGCATTTGGACGGATGATCTGCCTCCACTAGGAAGGAATGTATATTCTTTCTACTTTTATTCATTCTTACTCGCATATTTGTCACTCTAGCGGAGGCTAGGAGTTGTCTTATTAGTACATATGTATTTCCAAGACCTAGAAAGAACTCCATTATCAATTGGATTTACCATCCATCTCCAGTGGATGTTGTTGCGCTGTGTGCATATACTATAACGTACGTATCTAGAAATACGTATATGAGAAGTGGAGGACGTTGATGAGTCTTGGCCCATCCATGTCCGAGTAATAACAAACCAATGCTCAGAGTGATGCATCAAACCAAGCATCCTCTCACATTCACACACGCATATATATGCTATATATACCGATCGAACGACATCCACTTGGCGCCCTTTTCACATTCAAGATTCTCTTAGGATTTGGGCATCGCCAGAATGTAAGTAAGAATGGGATGGGTGGCTGCTACCTCTCAATGGCAATGGTTCTTTGGCTTCGACGACAACAATAGCAATGACCCAAACCGTCGTTGGCCGTCATCATCATGATCATCTTCATCCCAATCCTGCACCACGGCCAGAACTAGTGAGCACTGGAGGTGGGGGTGCTAGTAGTTACTTGGTGTAGAGGTGGCAGTAGTAGTAGTAGTCGTAGTAAAACTTGTCTATTTTATGCAGTCCTCAAGAATCGAGATCTCCATGCCAAAGAACATCCTCTTTCTCCTACTCCTTCTTGGGCTTTGGTACGAGTGTTTCTGTCTGTGTGTGTCTGTGTGTTTATACTGCGTATGGCCAAGCTGGAGAAAAAGGGCGACACATAGCAGTTCTGTTGGCACCCTTGTGGATCCTAATGAGTTCGTCCCTAATCCATTATTCAACACGCACTCTCTGTCGCGAAGAAGAAGAAGAAGTAGGCGAAGGATGAGCCCCCAGTGGTCCTCCTCTCCTCCTCCTTCTCCTCCTCTACTCCCCCATTCCCATCTCCTCCTCCTCCTCCTCTTTCTCGTCCTCGTCGTCGTCCTCGTTCTCCTCCTCCATCTCTTCCTCTCCACGATCCTCGTCCTCTAGCGTCAACTCAGGCGGTGGGTTGGCCATTGCCTTGGGTATTTCTTTTGGCTAGCCGTTGAAGGATGCTGGGACGGCCAACAATTCCTGGAGTCTCTCATCGTCGGCGGATCATGAAAAGACACCATCAACTTAAACTCAATGAGCGTCTGTTTCCTGGGTGTGCTCTCATTCGTTCTATCTCCTTTCCCCACCAAGTTATCCGCCGTTGTCGTCCGTGATGACTCTTCTCATTGCTTTGTCTCCCTCCTCCTTCATAGTGGAGTCGAACCGCCCTTGGGCGGAAATTATGTTGGTCAACGCACGACGCCCTCTAGCGGGCACATTCCACGTGGACCCATCCTACTCGAGGGTCCAATCAGAAGCTGGCCACAAAAAGACGAAAGAATCTCATTGGTGGCCAACTTGAACAGATTGATAGGTGCTCTGCTAAATGAGAGTCTGTTCAGAGGTTTGGGTCTCAACGTGGATTGCCAGCCGGGTCCTTTCCTTCCTTGGTTCGTTCGTTCCTGGAGCAGCCAGTCATTGCCCCTCTCTGTCTCTCTGTCTTTCCGTCTCTCTGAGTTGATAACCAAGCTCAAGCCGGAGAGAATATTGGACTTTTCGCGCCCAGTAGATACGTTGTCGTCACAGTCATCCTCATTCGCGGTCGTGGGGACGCTTTCAGTGTCTAATTACAAGCTAATTATTTCAGGTTTTACCTGGCTCCATCATCATTCCGATGGAACCAAGCGGCACGTAGGCTGCCTCCATTGACCATGGTCCAGCCCCATGTGGAACGGGATCATAACGATGGACGACGATCTCAGAGGCAGGTCCTCTTTGGTAAACGCTCTTCGGCGAGTCTCTGGCCCTGAGTCAATCCCCGAGGATGCGTGTACTTGATTGGGACCGGTGTTTAGGAGTGAGTGTTCATTTGCAAAAAGGTGGGAATTAGTAGGTGATCCGCGGGGCTGACAGGTCTTCATGTCGGAGAAGTTGTTTGGCCGACCTTGACAAGATCAGATGGGAGAGTGTAGCCGAAACAACACTTTTACAACATGGCCACCACACGACCCGACCCGATGGGCCAGGTTTTGAATGCGACGTGCTGTTATTGTTGTTGGGGTTGTTGTTTTTGTTGTTAATGCTGCTTCTGCTGTGGTGCTAGTGGCTGTGGTTCACGAAGAAGAAGAAGAAAAGCTTAGCTTCGAAAAGAAGAGATACAAGTAGATGTAGTTGTTATGGTGGTCGAAGAGAAGTAGTTGACTGGATTCTAGATATGACTGCATGCATGGTGGACAGTGGAATGCATAATACGCCACAAAAGGAATGCTGCTCATCCATCTGATTACTCTCAGTTTGGTTACACTAAAAAGGAATTCCTTTCCTCAAGGGTAGGATTGGCATGACTTGGCAAAGACATCAAAAGATTAAATAGGAGACAGAGAGACATGTTTAATTAAAGTCCGGTCACACTTGCTTTACACTCCTATTTGATAATGTATGTGGATTCATAGTCCACGGTTTTTTTTGTTCTTTGATTGAGATTGATTCCAATCCCCGTAGATTATGTCGAGTGTCTGTCTGTTACAATAGCGTGACGAGATCGACTTTAATCAAAGGTCACGACAAAGATAATTGGTTGTTAGGCAAATTTCCTCTGTCGTCAATATCCCAATTCAATTCAAATTTCGTCTGAACCGTTCAGGGCCGTGGCCCCAGAAGTCTAAGAACTCGAGCTTTAGCCTAAATCCATTGAAGTGGGCTTGCTTCTTTTCGTCGGGGAATTTCTCACTTTTCCAACTTTTTTGCAGCCTTATTTGATCTAAAAAACCGTGTGCTCCCCTCTCCTCTCTCTCTCTTCTGGCCTTCTCTCAACCCTACTTGGTGGTTTGGTGTTGGTTCCCTAGTTCGAAAACATAAAGCCAGTCAAGAAGGAGAGCAAAGAAGGCCGAAAAAGGCCAGCCAGTCAGCCAGCTAGAACTTATTATTGCCTCAGCCTCAGTGAAGGCTTATCGTTTCCTATGGTTGATAACATTGCCATTTCAATGCTCAGGATAGGATGGGCTTCTCGGCAAACAGGAAGGTATACCCGAAGTTTGCCTTGCAAGGCTTCTTGGACAAGACATTTTTCGCGAAGTCCTTCAAGCAACAATCCTTATATGTGCTCATATATTTCTACCACATACAATAGAGTCTCGGCTCAAACAAGACCTTGGCTGCAAATTAATTAGCCTTTACCATTTTGCTTCATTTGCTGGTATTGCAATCGGTGGTAAACGGATTCCGAATATAGTTTGATGTATATCAAATATTGAACTTTTATTGGCATCATGATGCACTACAAAAACGAAGACCCATTAAATGCCATCGAAAATTGAGAATCTTTTTATTTCCTTTTTTAAGACGCACTTTAAGATGTAACGCGGCGTTTAGCCTTTTTCATTTAATGATTTTTCGTCTGTTCGAGAAAAGATTCAAAGCAGGTCCTGAACACAAAGGTGTGGAAGAACATGCCATTCCAGGCCCTTGCTTGGCTTTACGACGAAGAGAGAGGCTTTCTTTTTTCGTTGGTGGTGCTCGTCCACAAGCCTTTTTTTGCCTCTCCCAAACAGCTTGATACCACTTTGGCCAGCACAATGGGCTATCCTTCCCTCTCTCCGTTCCCTTTTCCCCCGGTTTCTGCTTGATCCTCGCCCCAAAATCTTGTCGACGGTAACGAGGATGCCACTCTCTCTCTCTCCCTCTCTCTTTCTCTCCCTGACGAAAGGAAGAAAAAAGAAAGGGGTCGCCATCAGAGCCAATAGCCTTGCCATCCTATTGAGGTTAGGCCTCACTCCCTCTTGACTGTCTAGTAAGGCAGCAAACCAGAGCAAACCAATGGTATTTCTAAGATGGGAAAGATCTCGTAACGGAAGCGAGCTTCCCCGATTCCGGAAGTTGGAACGACCTCGTTCTGATCTCCTGACAAGGCGAGACGCATTAGGCCGGAAACGGGTTGAAACGAACGAAAAGGAAGAGTTAAGAAGTGAAGAATTGGAACAGAAAAAGGCCCATTTAAGTGGGAGGAGACGAGAGATCTTGGAAATTGGTGTGGAGGCGGAACATGAAGAGCAGGCACGGGCATACAAAAAATACAACACCTTGACCATTATGATCTACTCCAATCCTTTGTAAAGAAATGGGATCATCGATGAAATCAATCAATAGCCGTTGAGCAATTGCCAAGGAATCAAGGGAGGCTCTCAAGAGGTGCATAATCCAATCCATTGGATTCTGACAAAATCCAGATGATGCCTCTAAGTTGGCAGAGCCCCAGCATTCTTTAAGTACTCCTTTGCTCCTCGAGAAGAGCCCATCAAATGCTCTTCACTTCTCTGAAGAGCTTTTCAAAACTCATCATCCTCATTTCAGAGCATGAGCAGCAATCTTCTCATCTCATCCATTCCATTGCCAAGGGAGGCTATTTCGAGGCGAGATAAGGCCGGTTCATAATTAATTCTGTAGCCACATAAATGCCTCTTTCACATGTCGTGGTTTGGGTTGGAGAATCAACTATCGAGCCAAAGATGAGGCAGAAGTTCAGTGGAGAGATGCTCTCAATTACTTACGGAGCGTTTGGGATTTTTTCCCCCTGGCGTCGTCAGAGATGATCATTTGGCACTTGGCTACAACATGGAGCCCAGCCCTCATCGTTTTGATCCGATGTAGTCATATTTATGCCACACTCATTGGTTGCCGATGGCGATGGCTCCATTAGTTTGGTTGTCGACCCTTCGTCATGAAAACCATGTTTAGCCAAGAGCTAATAATTCATAGACACCCCCAGCTGCTCTAATGTTGAAGCCGTAAAGACTCATTTCAAATTCAATCTGTGATCTTTTTTGTATAAGCTATAAGCGGCATCCCTCGTTTTTTGTGTCCCCCGCCAGAAGCAGACGGCCCTTGTTACAACATATTCCAAATGGATTTTGAAGAGCGGGGTTAGATGAGGGAGAGATCCAGTGCGTGGTGCCGGAAAAAGGGGAATAAAGAATGGAAAAGGAAGAGGGGAATGAAGAAGAAGAAGAGGAAGAAGAAGAAGGGAAGAAAGGAGGGTTGCCTGTGGGAGAGGGAGTGCCGAGGAACGAGCGGGTTCTTTGTCTTAAACAATGAGGCAAAAAAATGAGTCCCCAACCTCGATTGTGTGCTGCCAAAGGGAGGTTGTGTCGGGAGCGATGTCGAATCCGTTTTTTCGCTCTATGACGAGACGCGAGTTCCCCCAATCCATTTGTTGGCACAACTGAAATTTGGCCTCACAAGTGGGAAAAGACGGGGAAAACGAATGAGGGTCGAAGAGTTATTAACAGGGGGAAAATGCATGGATATTTCCCTCCCCTCTGCGATCCCCCTCCCCTTGTTCCGTGTCTAAACTACCCCTTGCTGGTTCTTGTGATCTCGTCCTTTCTCTCCCAAATGGTGAGGAGGCCAGTAGAGGTTTTGCTGCTGTTGTTGTCATTGGTGTTTTTCACCCCGAAAACGTCACATTGCAAGTGCGTGTGCGTGTGTGTGTGTGCGTGTACCCTAGAGTGGAACTGCTTATACAAGTCTGCGGTTAACTCATTTGAATAATGCTCTTTGGGAACGAAGAACGAGGCATTCATCCTCAAAGCCAAGAGAGGGGACCCACAACGACCCGGCTCATTCTCTCTCTCCATCTCTCTCTCCCCCTCGATCCGATGTGGTATATAATGTGTGCATGTAGGTTGCCTTCCTCGTTTGAACAAGTCCGTCCCGGATTGCGAATGTGTAAAGGGTGATGTGATAGCTTCCATTTTGGGAGGGTGGGATGTTATTTGGCTTAATGTGATCGGTCCTTCCTCAACCATATACGTACAGAGGAACACACGCGTACAACTTCCAGGGCGGATCTGGGTCTTCCCCTACAGACGACTTAATGAATTGGGATAAATCAAGTACTCACTCTCCACCAGTGAGAAGTGGAGTTTTATTACTCGAGCCTCTATAACTCTTATGTTGGAGCGAGAAGATGGACTTGAACTCCGTGGCTCAGTACTACTGGAGGCTAGAACGAAATACTGTATACTGCACATCAGGGCTTAAAACGCACTAAAGTCGGGATGACAAAAAAGTTACAAAAGGAGATTCGCGACTCTCTGTTCAGACCTCAAGCAAATTGAATTTCAACCCGCCTGTGTTTGATCCCATAAAAAGAGTGGCGAGCCAATTTTGGAAATTGCGGTCTCGAAATTTGCATTCCAAGCAATGCCAATCTAGACGTGGCTCGATGAGCATTTGGCAGCGTCAAAGAAAGGATGGAGCAGGTACACGCAGCCAAGCAGCCGAGCAGCCAACCAGCTAGCCAGTCAGCCAGCTAGCTTGCCGTTGCCATTACCAGCCGTTTTGATCCCAGCTGGTCCGTTCAAGATCCTCTTTGTTTGTCACACGCACACTCAAAGGGGTCCTTGCTTACACCCCAATGGACCCATAAAATCTAATGGCAAATTCATTCCCTTTTTGAGCCTCGACCGAGTCGGCCCGTGTCTCTATGCAGACTTAGACACCGAGAAAAGTTCCCTCCTATTTTCGCGTTTGAATAGACAGCAGAAAAGCGGTGGAGGACAACACGAGAGCTAGATAGAGTAGACTCGTAGGCTTTCGTGCAAATCATCCCATTCCATGGCCAACGGCAATGAATTCTCAGTTTTATGCTTGAACACTACTCTTTCTCTACCCCCCTTCGACGCCCGCTTCTTCTCTTTAGATCTCCTCCTCCTCCTTTTCCTTCTTTATTTTTGTCTCTCTCCCTCTCTCTCTCATTCGCTCCCAACACCTATCATCAAACTCATCCTAATTTCAATTCCATTCAAAGCGACGAGGGCTTTTTCTATCAAGTCATCCACATTCAAATGTTTTTTCCATTTTATGAGCGGTCGATTTCAGACCCATACACACTACGAACATTCAAGCATACGTACGTACGTAACTACTTCTGCTGTTGGGCGGGGTAGGAGGTCCATACCTATAGATGGTTAACAGTGAATGAGTAAGCACAAGGACTGTTTCTAGCTACCCAATGTCTAGCAGATTACTACATTTTGATTAAAGTCGTTCCAGCGCTGATGATGATGATGATCATCATCAGAACACTTCTATTGTCATCATCCTTTGGCTTTCCATTAAAGCCATGACAAGGCTGGAATAGCGAAGAATCAAAACAATCTCCAATGATTTTCAGGCTCTTTGTTCCACTTGAAAACTCGATCCGGTAGACATTCCATATCATCCTCACCCTGGTCTTCCTCTCCAGCCACTTGTAATGAAATTGCCAGAAAAGGGCCCTATGAGTAGCAAGACTGGCAAAACAGGTCTGGGGCGCTAACTCCGTCGGCCATCAAGGCCAAGGCAATCTTAGAGTGGACAATGTGACTTTGGACTGAAAAAAAGAGACCCCCCAACAAAAGAGCTGTTCCATACAAACCATGGCGGTTCACACCATGATTTCCACATGGCTTCCACCAACAGGGATCAATTGGAGGGAGTCAGTAAAACTTCTTTTTGCAAACTTTGAATGGACCCAAGTGTTGGAGGCTCGCTCGATCCACCCAAAATTCCAGGCTTTCCTCGTCCTTTATGAGACTCGTGTATTGTCCTATTGGACTAGAGCAGAATCTTTTTGACTTGGAACTCTGAAGGTTGGAAGTTGGAACTTGAAGCTTGGCACAACGGCAGGCAGGCAGGCAGGCAGGCAGGCAGGCAGGCAGGCACTCAAGCAGACACTCAGGCAGTCTGGAGGATGGTGAACACGAGGTTGACACTTGGCCATGGTGTGAGGTGATTCTTAATTCCCTCATGTTGGTTCCAAGTTCCAATATCGTTCGTACCCCCTTAGTAAGTGGTTCCACGACATACAAAAACTTGCGCCAACCTTTTTCACTCCACGTGGATTGTATGGGCGGTCGTATGGGAGTGACAGCTGACGGAGAATGAGATTGTTTCTTTTCTCGACCGCTATTGGTGGCCAGTTAAGAAGACTCTTGCTCATTGGATAGCAGCCACAAGCGACCGCCCCTCACAAACACGTGGAGTAATCGGTTCGGACAAAAGCTCTATTGATATATGATTATGAAAAAAAATTATACTGTTAGCAAGGCGAGTAGTATGATGACGTCGACGGGCAGAACCAAGTGAAACCAGCCAATGGAAATGGTTGTGCTCCCCCTCCTCATCATCTTGAAGAACCTCAGCCGTGAGGCTGTTTGGAAATTACGATTCGTGCGCTTAGCCAGCTAAATCATTTCCATTTGGGGCCAATTGAATGGGCCAGATTGGCTCCGGCCGGCGGGTCGATTTTCGATGCGTTCCTGGGTCAATAATACCACGTCTGGAAATCGCCGAGATGTACGCCCATTCTTCTCTGGAATGCAGCAAAGGGATCAGAGGCTTCAGAGCACACAACAGCTACAACAACAGCAGGAATCCAAGTACCAGGAGCATGAGTAGCATCGGCAGCTTCTAGGTCGAGAGAGCATGGATGGTTTTGGCGTCAATGGCCCCGGGACTAAGCGACATCATTACCACGCTATGACGAACTGTAAAGCCATTCGACACAACTCTTGTGTGGATGGTTGGACGGACGATGGGGAAGATTGAGTCAGGAGACGAGCAATTCAGTCCAGCCGAAAGTAAGAACGCGAGCTCTAGCTGCTACAACATTACACGGAGATGGACCCGAACAGATGTGAGCAAGTTGTGTGCCTCTTTCCTCATGCGGTTAGGGGGAGGGGAGCAGAGCAAAGGAGAGGATCGCGAGGAGGAGAGGACTGGAGAGAGGGAAAGAGCGAAGGAGGGAAGGAAGGAGGGGGGGGAGACCGAGAAGATCCTTTGGCTGTCATAGAGCTATGTCGAGTTGATTGGGGCCCTTCAGCGTATTAAATATTTGATCCGCTTGAGTGATGGTAGAGACGACGACGACGACAACGACGACCACGAAGAAGACGACCCAATGAGTGAGTGTGCATGGGGTCCAGAAACTCCACATCCAGTCGAGCTCCGTGATGATTGTTTAGCGTTCCTCTCCTGTGATCTTGTTCTCTCATTGGGGTTGGCAGCAGACTTGGTGGACGAAGCTCGGATACTAACTACTCAATGCATCCTCTCATTGATGTTGGTCGTACACACCCGCACCCACATCCTACATACACTCATACGCTCACGGCCCGTTCTTTGTGGGTCCATTGAGTGGAGCAAAATGCGTTTCATGACTTTTCATGGGTGAATTAGAGCGCTCGTCGACTACCATTAAGGCGATGAGATGTTCGAGATCCCTCCGCTGTTCGTGTCTATCTGCTCGGCCAGTTTCTAGTCTAATCTGTGGCCATGATGAGTGAGTATGCAGCAGTACCACAACAGCGACAATATCAACAACAACAACAACTGCACTAGCAACAACTTTAAGTATATGCCAGAAGTATGCGCTTGAACCAGGATCCTCGAGGATGAGTAATGCGAGGGAAAGAAAGAAGTGGATGAGACGAGAAAGAAAAGAAGGAAGGAGAGGGCTGAATGGATGGATGAAACTTGATGGAACTGCATGTTCAGCGCAGATTGTGTAATTAGGTGTTGGAGCACAAATTTGTGTGGGAAT
>NC_081443.1:6004881-6004952 GCF_007210705.1 Tigriopus californicus
TGGGAGGGGAAAAAGCTCGTGAAAATGGTGCTTTTATCCAAACAATTCAATGTCTGGATTGATGCATGCCT
>NC_081443.1:6004988-6040035 GCF_007210705.1 Tigriopus californicus
GCTAGCATTCATATATATAAGTATAAAAACAAAGCGAAAGGGGCTCACATAAACATCACCACCTTATCATGATGGGAGGGGAAAAAGCTCGTGAAAATGGTGCTTTTATCCAAACAATTCAATGTCTGGATTGATGCATGCCTGATGAATACCAGGGGAGTAGACACTTCAGAAATCAGCATTCCTGACCCGAGGGAAGTGCCCCGAAGAATCGGTGGTGGTGAAGGTGGGGGGGGTACTGTTGTATTATACTTGTGTGTAGTATGTGGGGGATACATTTGCGGTTGTTTTTCATGGCAATGCTCATGGTTCAATAGGTGTGCAAGAGGGCAATGCCGTCACGTCAGTCAGGCCTTTGAACTGAGGTATGGCGCGGAAGGCGTTGATGATTGCGGTATTTACGAAGTCACGTTTCTTCATGAAGCCATTCATTTATTTGCTCATTGAAGACACCACCATCGTTTGAAGCACAATCCATGCAATGAGGTAACTAACTTAACTAATAAGGCTCATCCTGTCTGAGAAGCAACCAACACACACAAACACGCAGCATCGCACTCGCTCGCTCATTCGCTGATTCGCTCACAAAATACGAGCTGTTCAGTGCATGTACAGACACTTAAGAAGCCAGCAGATGAACCAGTCAGTTCCGTCCAATGGAACAAAACGGAGACAACCTTTTGTAGGAGAGGAAGACAAGCGCTTCTGGAAACGGAAATTCTTCAACGTAGCAACTATCTCCAGTCACAATGCGAAATAATGTTGTCGTTTTTGATCAATCAGAACAGATTGAAGGGTCTCTCCAATTGACTCAAATTTGGTTCCCTTTCCTTGGGTTTAGATCTATATGAACGTAGAATAAAAAGAGAGAGATATCAATTCAGAAGGAGTTGATCCACATGAAATAGAATGACCTGGCTAATTTTAAACATAAAGGTCCTTGTTTGTTGCAGCCCATCGTATGATATTGTAAAGGAAAAGTTGTGGTTTCCATTCATGTAGTCTTCCCCGGAACCGTCAGCCTCTTTTTCGCTGCTTCTCATTCACCAGATCTTTTTGCCCAACCCTTCATCATCATGAATTCATTTAATTCTTCCACAAAGGGATTCAAGCAAAAAAACGCCTCGGTTTGATGACTAGTCAATTCTGGTCTGAAAACAAGCCAGACCAAGCCAAGCAGCAAGCCAAGCCACCGACGCACCTAGTGCTTAGATATCTGTGTACCGACGTCAGTACGTACGAGTACCTAAGTAGGACCATCTAGATAGGGTGGTACGTAGCTCGTTGGCTAACTCACTTGGCTTCACGATTCGAATCATCATCCCTTCAATTGATATATCGTTAGCCGATCAAAGTTAGATTAGAAACATTCCATCGATTCGAATCTGTTGCTTGAAGTTTGATCGAGGTCAGAGGGCCGAGACACGGTAGGAGCTAATCTTGGGTGAGCGGAATCAGGTATGTCATACCAATGCCGAATTCGATCGGCTCACTTCATCAAGAACCCGGATGGCCTGATCTAGTTTCGAGCATCGAATCTATGAATGATTTCAAGCGTTGAGAGGAACACTGCTGCATGAAAAGAGAGAAAGAGAGAAAGAGCACGAAGGTGGGCGACGAGAACGTGATTTCGATGAAATGCTGATTATAATCTTGATTTCACGCCTGTTTGCTAAATGCAGAGATTTAGACCACATAAACCTGTAAAAATGGCGCTTTCCTCGAGTCATCTCCGGAATAGATAGAGGCATACCCGCTAGACACTCACCTATGTTGGTATACTCAAGACACAAAAACGAGAGAATAACTCGGAAACCTGCAATAAAACCGAGGAATCCTTTGTGAAGAAGAAGTGAAAAAGTTTCATCACTGTCCCAATTCCTTAAGTGCGAATGGGTGGATGGAAAAAGAACAAGGAACCGAGGAAGAAGTAGCACAATCCAGGAACTTCAATGAAAATAAAAAGAAAGCCAGTTGCAGAAGACGTATACATTACCTACCAAGACAGAGAACGGAGAGAGGAAAATTTCAGCTCCAAAGAGTTTGTGGATGTTGCAGCCATTTTGGAACAGTTTTAAGAGGGTTAGAAACCTGGCTTTGGGGGTTCTTTCGCTCGCTCTTGCCAAAGCTAGGTTTTACAGTAGGAAGGGGAAATTGTTCCAATCTCGTTCCATCTTGGGTTCCAAGACAATAAATCTTTCACGCTCAACCAATTTTCTTGGTGGAAATGGAAAGACATCAAGTTTTAGTCGTTGGAACATCACTGAGAAGATAAGAGGCAGGAGGAACCAATTCTTCCCAGTCTTAGATGCTTTCCAAATATCAGCTATATTTCATACGGTATTCAGTTCCATTTCTTCTTTCTAGTGACCTGGCACGAGGAATCGAACAGAGAAAAAACTAATATCTTATTCTCCAACTGGCGTCAAGGTGGCCAGAGAGGATTGTCGATATTTTGGCAGTGTTTCCAAGATGGAAAGGTGAAGGAGCGCAGAGGGGCTGTACGGAACTCAAGTTGGTTGGAATAACTTTCTGAGCCAAATTTCTCCAACAAATGGGCGGTAAACAGAAAATCTCCAACAAACAGTTTTGCTCCTAATTCTGCGCGCCGTTCATGACCAAACTTGGATTATCTTCACCAACGTTTGTCAATATCACGGTACAATAAATTGGAGCAAGATACAACCTGGAAAGAGATAGATGCAGTTGAAAATATGAGTTGATCTATCATTTTTGTCATATGGACTTGAATCAGGAGTTCATTCGAAATTGATGATAACCCCGCTTTTTGTTAACAGTATTATCATTATTATTATTATTATTGGCGAGGTTTGACAATTCGGCATTGGTCGATTTGTCTTTTGCACTTTGGCCGTTCTCTTTTGGAGTTTACTTTGACGAAATTTGAGAAAATGGGCAAGTTTAATTTAAATTCATGAGTTTAAAGTCATTACATCTTGTGAGGGGATTCTCGAGGGCACATAAAAAGGAGTCTTTCACGTTTCGCCACGCGCCGGAAAATGGGATGTTCCCAGTTCTCACTTTTGAAACAGGGATCAAAGGGCTTTGGAGATAACCCTGCGATGCGGTACCTTCTTCTTGAGGCTGCCAGCCAAACATGTCATCAATTCTGAAATAGATTGTCCCATATTCCGGCGAAGAGATGTGGAGCCATGATATACCAACCAAGAACAGATGATCCCAATTTTTATCGCGCAAAAGGAGATTGGACTCGATCGTTAGTTTCAAGAGAAATGAATGTTGTTCTTTGGGATCGATTGATGTTTTCTAATCCAGTTACCGCTCAAACAAAGCATCCCACAAATGTCTTAAGGCCAGGGTAAGAGAACGGCTTGGATGAATCTCCGATAGCTGCTTCATTGGATCCAAATCTAGAGTTATCCTTGGTTTTGGTTTCCATCGAGCTAAGAAGGCAACTTGATGGAATGGAATCCTTTGTGCCAGAATATATTTTTTCCTCTCATTTCAAACAAGATAAATTATTTTGAAAGCTGGAGAGAACAGAGAGAATTGTGGAGGGGAATTTTCCCTGTGGAGGAAAAACGCACTCCCAGAGGTGGATGGAACAACATGGAACAGGTTTAGTGAACTCCCTCCTCCTCTCTTCACCTTTTCAATATCCTTTCTTTCTATCTCAAAGGAAAGGGGAATAAAAGAGTTGCGCCTCGCTCCCGAGTTTCTTGAGTCGCTCCATGAATCTATCTTGTCGTGTACTTGGGGAAACTTCTGTTTGAAGGTCCCAAATGATGTATGGATGCATTCGTACTCGGAATCTAGTGACGTCTGAATGAAAAGGAATCCCAATTATTTCTCAATGATCCAAATCGTTTCCAGTCACCTTGAAGTAACTCAAGTATCATCAAGGATAAGCTCGTCATTCGACCGTCTCATAATTAAGTTTACACTTCTGGTGAGAAGTTCGCGCTACACAGTGCACAAGTAGGGGGGGGGGACATGACCCACTCAAACCAGCCTCGGAATACGTAAGTATCAATTCCCGGCAATTGCGAGAGACATTGACATTGAACCTCGACTTTTATCACTTGCTTGTCATCGCCTCCATCTTTTGTGTTCACAGCTGCTTTGTAGCCAGTGATGAGGATTGTTTTTCCAAGTGAACGGATATCCTTTCAGCAAATCTTTCAATCCATCCTCATGCCCTTGCCCAGATTTACTGCCCATACTTGAACGACGTCAGGGTTTGTTTCTCTTTCCTCCTCCTTTTTCCTCTGATCTTCCCGGACTTGAGAAACTCGGCGGCCTCTTCTCATTCTTTGGTGCGCAGAATAGTTCATATGCCGATAAACGAAAGTACTTGAAGAAGGACTCGTGTGGCTATTTCTGCCGCCGACTCGCTCTTCTCAATCAATGAGCAGGGCCGATCGTGTTCCTACTTTGGTCTCGACTTGGACCGTGCCAGGTCCAGTGCTATCGAGTTTTCCCTTCTCGAGCTTTATTCATCCCACTTCATGAAAGTTTCCTTAGCCTTAGTAACATTTGGGCTGGGAGATGATGTGGGACGAGGAAGAGCCAGCCAGTAGAAGGAATAAAGAGGAAGAGAGGAAACAAGGAGAGAAGAAAGAAGGAAAGGAGGAAGGAAGAGGAACAGAAGCGGCAGGACTAGCAACAGCAGCAGCAGCAATAACTCCGAGACTTTGAGACCGTTAACGCCACTTTCTTGTTCAAACACAGATTTCTCAGTTCGTTTCGTCGTCTGTTGTTTGAGAGTAGTAAACATAAACACGAGCAGCATTTGCTCAAAGTCTCCAAGAGCAAACAAGCGAACTCGGGAATCAGCTCTGAGCACCACATGCAGCACACGAGGTGAAAAGAGGGCAAAGAGAGAGAAACAAAGATACGAGACGAGAAAAATTCACACAATTCCACTAAATTGCACATGACTGTTCAGTGTGTTGATAGAAGGAGCACTCTTCTTCTCTCTCTCTCGGCATCTGGCTTCGCTATATTTCAAGAAGGTGTTCGCCAAAGTTGACACACACACACGCTAACAACAAACGGTCGTCAGAATGAGACGGACGAATTTGAAGAAAGAGCCTGCGCACTAGCATTGAAGAACATTTATTCAACATTGATGATGCTTTAGTAGAATATCGAAACGAAACATTGTGGTAAGGTTCATAAATTGTGATAGCGGTTTGATCAACTGTATTGTTACTATCATTATCTGTATTATCTTCATCTTCGCCATCTTCGTCTTTGTCGTCTTCGTGGTGAGGCATCATTGAGCCATCCTCAATTCATACATCATACATCGTGTTTACATTCGCTCTAGTGAGTAGTAGTATCATTTAGGTCTAATGTTGGTAACACAAGAGCAAGGGGAAAGAAAAGGGATGACAATGGAGGAGGGGGAGGGCGGGTAGGCGAAGATTGGCCTTTGCCACCAAATATATATTTACAATAAATACACTTTTTTGAACTCACACACGCACATTTGTTTTCTAGATCCACTGGCGCACAAAAGCCACAGTCTCAGCGTTGATTTCTAAGAAATATCAATTGTCTCTTTATCAATAATTATGCCGCATAACATTTTTTCCTCCAAGGCTCTGGATTAATGCCTTCAGCTTCTTGATGCTGCAAGCAATTCTGGTTGATGGGGTCTTGGTAGTCGCCATACTACAAGTAGCGACTGTACTGCAAATAATGGTTAAAACAGTCGACATGATGGCTAGCTGACAAACACTTTTTGCTTTGCTTCTATGGTGCACATTCGTTCAATCGTCTAGAATGAGGCGGCGGTGCTCATTGCGGCTGTTATTGGGAACTCACATCTTCCAAATGCTTCCAGCCCAACACACATTCTGTCAGCGAGCGACACGTGAATTTTTGTTGAGAAATCCTGTGTGAAATCATCAAATCTTTCTAGGCATGGCGGTTACCCCATTGCGGTTGGCACTGAACTACAACAATCAAAGGTGATCTTGAACAACGATGGGATTGAGGCTAATAAACACGATGCGGAGAAGTGCAATTATCATGACAATGTCACCGCAAATGACACAAAATGTCGGTTACACAGCTCTATCTGGTGTTGTGATGAGGAGCATGTGGGCTCTATTCGCAGTGGGTGAGTGAGGGAGAGCTTGTATATGTGCACTTGGCCACCACAATGACATGAATGACGACTGTAAAGTGTACATGTATGAGTAAGCGAGTTATGCTTACAAATCGAAGTCGGGAGAACTCAATCGTCGTCGTCGTCGTCATCATCATCATCATCATAATCATTATCATCTCCTTCTTCTTCTTCTTCCTCTATTATGTTTGGGTCTCATTCATGTTGACACTTTTAGCGCTCTTGTTTACTCTCCTCAGCTCTCAATCTAGCGTGGAGAGGGGTTGTGGTAATTGTGGTCGGGAGAAACTCAAGTTTGTTCTGACAATAGACATAAATATGTCATTTACAGACAACACAATCGAGCCACAGAATCTGCCAAGAGCCCGTACTAGGCCGGATTGGTTCATGAAAATCCACGTCATCTTGACCTTTATGGTATTGCACCAGTGTTCGTAGAAAACAGGTCGACTAAAGCTGACGTCTCAAGCGCAGATCTTCTTCATCAGCATTCATATTATCATTAGTGTTTCTTTCCTCATCTTCGTTATCCTCAATACATGATCTCGTAGACGGTGGCCTTCTTGTCGCCCGAGCCAGTCACGATATATTTGTCGTCGGAAGAAATGTCTACACTTAACACAGATGAGGATTCATTGGACTGAAAGATGGAGGCTCCGTAGGGAGTGCGCCAGGCATTGAGGAGGTTATCTTTCCCCGTGGAAACGAACCACTTGCCGCAGTTGGCAAACTTCAGCGACAGCACACAGCTCTCATGCAGATGAAGTTGGTATTTATCGGGTTGCGAGCAATGCAACACTTCCACGTTCGAGCTCTCCATGCCCACAGCCAGCCAATCACCCGTGGGACAATAGCCTAAGCAGAAGATCTGTGACGAGAAGTCGTGCTGCTGGAGTTGTCGGCCTTCACGGAGATCCCAGGCTCGGACCGTGTTATCCAGTCCACCTGTCCATAACTTTGTGCCATCGGCGGAAATGTCGATGCAACTAGCCCCGTCCGTATGGCCTTGGAACTGCCGCACCAGGGTCTGGTTATGCAGATCCCACACGCCTATGTTACCATCACTACAACAACTGAAACACACTTTCGAGTCGGGGCTGATGGCCAAGGCATAACACGCGGGTGCACTGGAGGTCAGCTCCGACTTGATGCGGGGGGTGGGAGAAGCCAAATCCCAAATCGACAGGGTACTAGCCTCTCCACCCACGACGAGTGTCCGCCCATCGGGTAACAACTTGATCGATCGGATGTAATTATCTTTCTGGAGACATTCCAGCTGGGACACGGGATTCTTGCTTCCCGGATGACTGATGTCCCAAACTTTGACACAGCCCTTTCCGCCCGTGTAAACATATTTGGTGGGATTACTCATGGTCACTGCGCAGACCACGTCCCCATGTGGTAAAGTGTTGATTTGTCGAGCAAGTCGAGGGATTCCAGGTCCCATGAGAGCATCTGCGGGAAATGGGACAGGCCGACGCTCACTGTCAGCGTTGACATGGAAGGAGTACGCCCTGCAAGAGAGAAGGGGAGCCATGGAATTGATAGAGCAACTGTTCATGTAAAAAGAAGAAGGAGATTAGTAGCCCAAGACAAGACAGAGAGGGAGAGAGAGAGAGAAAGAAAGAAAGAGAGACAGAAAAAGAGGCATGGACACAGAAATAACGAGAACAGGGAAAAGTAGGAGCGCATCTCCGACGACCCACGAATCTGGGTGGGTGTACTTACGGTTTGCCAGCGGGAGGTAGACCCATTTGGGGCCTCATAGCAGTATGGGGATCAAAAGGAGGTCTGTAGCCATTCTCCGCATTGAATGGAGGCACTCCGGGGCCCAGCGGAGGTCCACCTGGAAAGCCAGGAAGGTTAAAAGGAGCCCCTGGCATGCCTGGCTTCATGGGACCGTTTCCCGCCGCCCCAGCTCCGTTGGGCGTGCTGGGTTTGGGAGTGGGGGGCTTGTTTCCGTCCTCCGACTTCTTGCTGTGACCGAGTGCTGGTGTTGATGAGGCCGAAGATCGTCCACTCCTTGGACTAATAGGCTCCTTCTTTGCGTGATTGGAGTCTCCATTTTCCTTGGGTGAGGTTCGATTTAGGCCGTTTTGTAATGGGGAAGACCCGCCACCGCCGCCACCATTGGTCTGCAAGAGACAAAGGAACCAATAAATTTGAGATGGGCCAATTCCCATTCGCCTGCTCCTTTCGGCTTTATGGTATAGCCCTTCTTTCGTTTCCATTCTTTCCTATCTCGACATGCTTCAGCTTATTTAGGTCCACGAGATGATAACATCAGTCGTTTAGCGGAATTGCAAGCCGCGGCTTCAAGTGAGCGATAATAAGGCAAGAAGGAGAGGAAAAAAAAAGAAGAAATCACCGCGACATTTCTTTGCCATTTATCATTCTTATCTGTGATACCCTCCATGTTCTAAGGTCATGCCCCTCTGGGCACCCCTTTGGCGAACATTACTCCACTTGCCAATCCAAGACACAAAAGTGCGGTCGACGACTCATGATAAGATGCCTCTCGGTCGGTGAACTAGGCCTACCTTTGGTTAGAAATTGGACCTCTGCTTCTTATTCAGAGATAGCATGTACATACGCACTCATACATTGCCCTTCTACTATTAGTGCTTTTTCGAGCAGTTAGACTTTGGGGCACTGCGAACTTTATTCAAGTGAGGGAAGTGAACTCGTTCGTTGAATCTTAGATAATCATCGCTTAATCTCAAGTGCTCAAGTATTTGTACCTTATCCATATTTTCTCCTTCATTTCATGACAAAAGACCGTTTTCACTTCACGGCTCGGAGCTCCTTGTTCCTTCATCACGATAAGAAGGCACTTAGCTCAAATGCGTAAATAAATTCACTTATTAGATTTTGCTCCACCACGACATTGGCTAAAAACACGGCGCCAATGGCAACTGCCCACGAACTTACTTCCAAAGCTGCGAGCATGGCCATAATTTCACCTCCACCTTCTCATTTTAAGCAAAGTAATTAACTTCAGGTCCAGCTCTTCACTAATCCACATTAACAAACTACCAATGAAGCAGAGCAAGCGTATGGAGAGAGCAAGGCAGCGACTTGGACTTGGACTAGAAGTAAGTGTAGGAGTCGCTGCAGTCGTCTTAATGAAAGCGAATCTCGGCCGAGCCAAAAGCCAGGTCATTTGTTGTCTCAATTATGAATTCCCCCCCTCTTTTTGCCCAAATCTATTAAGCCGCAAGCTTGGCATGCATTGGGGTCATTGCAGATAACAGTTTCACTCGCCATTACGAAGACATTGCCAATGGTTGGAGTTGGTTTAAAGCTTCTTTTCTGCTGATCCCTTTAAACGCGCAATTTTGTTGCAATGGGCCAAGTTTGTACGATAGGCGGAGCGAGCGGGGAATGAGACACACGCAAACGCACCCACATACTGTACACATTAAGTTTCCGACACTATTTCTCCCCCTTGCTCCCAGATGGCACATCGCCTTTCTGGTATAGGGAGTTTGCTTCAAGAGTAGCAATGTAACACCACTCTGCTGTACTTCTGCTACTTTGAGGAGGAGGAAGTTTTCTAAACAATGCGGCAAGCCTGGTTGCTCTTTTTCTGCTAGAGGAGAAGGCCCAAAAATGGAAATGGCCCTATCAGCCACTCGTGGTTGTTATTGTTTCGCGCTAGGCGATAAAAGCGGGATGGACCATTCTTTTCCACACCCAAACCACTCTATAATTTGTTTCAATCTCGACGCGCTCTCTCGAGAAAATCAAAGAGCAGATGAACTCAACTCTTTTGCGGCCCATGTTTGCCGTAGGACAATGTATGAGGCATCAAAAAAGGACCTCAAGCGTTACTTCTAATGCCAAACTCATTGTCCGATTACTTCCAGGCGAAGAAGGTCGCCGAAGGTGAAAGAAGCATTATGCCAGATTTCTGGTCTTCTGGAAATGCACTTGAATGCTATTGATTCTCACTGGTGGGCCGTGAGCTTGCTTTTGAGCTTCTGCTAGTTGTGTGTACGGTGGAGCCTACGAGTGTGGCTCTCAAAAGTCATCCTTTTTGACTTTTGAAAAGGTCCTTCTCCCAGGCAACCGCAGCCGTGAGCGCCTCAACCACCTAGGGCTACCCCAAAATGCAATGCACCCGGCCATGCAATGCGTGTCGTATTGAGAGATGCCTATCCGCCACTTGCCATGGTTTACAATTTGTGCAATTTCAGCTCCTCTGGCCCTTTTCCTTCTCTTTCTTTCTCTTTTTTCCTTCGCAGTTCCTTCCTTCCGGCCTCTACTTGCTTTCTTGGCCATTCTGGGCTGAATCTATCACAAAGTACACTAACATTATTTGCAGCCCTCTTTCCATATCTTTTCAAATCCCAGATGCAACAATAACAACAACAACAACTGCAAAGTTTTCCCAGAAATGTGCAGCACTGCCACCAATCAAATCTTCTCCATCCCTGAACGACCAGCTACGTAGTAGTACGTATACCGTATAGAGCCACGAACGAGTGCGTAAAGGATGCACTTGCAATTGAAATACCCTACATGGTCGGTTGCATCGTCCCTTTTTCAGAACCAGAAGGGTTCCCAATGGTCTTGGGGACTAGATTGAAGATTCATTGCTTTCATGAGCACCAATCAAACAAGATTACTTGACTAAGAAATAAAAGTAATGTTGAACTTCATTTCAGAACTAGCCAAGCAGCGAATCAATGATTGTACGTTAACTAAAACCACTTCAAAGATATTACCTCCTCCTTTTTCATCTTTTTCGAATCTGTGGGTCCATTACTACCCGATGAAGGCGACGAAGGGCGTCGATGAGCTGCCGATGAGGCGTGTCCACCCTCAGTGCTGGCTTGGGAGGCGGATCCGGGGCTTTTGCCTCGATCATTGGAAACATGTCGCGAGGGACTCAATGACCGTCTCTGTGGGGAGAGAGAGAGACAAAGAAGAAACCAAAATTAGTATGTTAATATTCACTTGATGAGAACTATTCCGTTGGGAATGCAGCCATGATTGTAGAATCAAGAAAACTATCTCACAGTGTGCCTTTCTACCTCGCTCTATCTTTCTTTCTTTTCCCCATTTTTCATGTTGTAATGTTGGCCCTGATGACCAAAGTAACCCAAGCAAAGAACCCAGCAGACGGAACCACAAGCAAAAATGAGAAAATTACACGGTTCCTTTGTTCTATGCTCGCTTCCAAATTCTCTGGTCTCTGCCAGGAATGCCAAACTGGAGGAGGGCGTCCGCCGACTGGCTTGCACTGGGAACGGGAATGGGGGCAACCCTGTCCCCGAAATGGTCCTTTTTGTGTAATGGGACACTGAGGAAGGGAGACCGAACATCCTTCATTTCGGGCCATCTCAAAAAGAGACAAAAAGCCATAAAAAATTCAGGGATGATGCCGCCATATTGGATTTATGTGTCCCCTACCAACACGCACACACACACACACACATTCATAAAAGAAAGGCTGGCTAGTTTTCCTTCTTTCTTTCTTTCGTGTTGAGGCTGCTTGCTCTTCGTGCCTGAACGTCTTCACTTCTGGTGGAAATGTACGTAACAACAGAAACAAACAACCCAGTCATCAACATACTGTGTATGAAATGCATGGCAAATTAACCTCGTTGGCAAACAAATGCAATTGCCTCTACCCACGACCAAATGAGTGGAAGAAACGAAGAACGAAAGAAAGAAACACCAAGCCGGAGAACGAGATGTCTGTTCGTTGTTCCATTTGTGCGTGTGAAGTCTTTTTTTCTTCCTCCAAGCTCATCATGACAGACCGTCGTTTTGAAACGAAGCAACGGACGTCGTCTCACCACCCAGAACAAGGGAACAAGGGAGGGAGTGAAGAAGCCCGCCTAATTGGTTATGTCTCAACATTACTTATACTTTTTTCGAAAAAGGGACTCGCAGTTCTTCCCATTTCAAGAGAGGAGAAGGAGGGAGCCTATCATCCACACGAGTTCGTAGCTACATTACCAAGGCCCTCCTCCCCCAACTCTGCTTTGGTTTCCTTCAACAACCACTACTAGAGTGGTAGTGTGGTAGTGGTAGTGATAAGACTCGGTGTGAGCGTAACTAATGCTAGTTGGCTGGTGGGTTGGATGGGTTGCTTGGCAGTGGTTTTGGTTTAGCACTTGGCAGTCCTGCTTAACACCAGCAATTTGCTTGAGCGTTGTATAATAGGCGGCATTGTCAGAAAATTGTTACTATTATGGCTTATTTGAAGTCTAGCCGCCCTTACAATCATATTGCTACACGGTCTGCTTTCCACCACCTTAGACAGGACTCACACACGCACACACGCACATAACTCGAGATTGAAGACTCGTCAGGGGCCCACTGACCCACAAAGAAAGAAGCTCCTCTCGTTGGCCTGGTTTTTGACTCGATAAATGCTAATTCCTGGGTCTGATCGACTTATTCATCCTTCAGACACAATATGATTCAACTGAAAAGAGAAGAGCCTAATTTGGTGCTTATCTCCAGCTCATGAAACGGACTACTAAGGAAATATTTGGGCCTTGCTAATAAACAGGGAACTTGAAGACCCTGAAATCACTGTTTGAGAGAAGGAAAACCAGGGCTCAGGTTTCTATCAAATAGTAGATTTTTATGCGAGGATAAGATCTGACAGTCCTGCCCTCTGAGTAAGTCTCTCTGTGAAAGTGTCAGAAGTTTCAAATGATCTTGAGCCCACACTTCCAAGTGTGTATGTGCATGTGTTATAAACCCACAAGAAGCTGTCAAGATCTGTATTCTAGATAGGCCACTTGGGCCACAGATACTAGCGTTTTTTCCTCGCGGCTTGGCACCAATTAAGCCCACCAATTGTTTTTCGAACCACAGATTTCTTGTGAAATGCAACCAATTCGGACTCTCAGCTGCTACATATACGTAGGTACATACGAACGAATATAAACTGGCTGCCAGGACCTTCACTCGGTTTGGCCAGCAAAAAGAAAATCCACGCCAAGATGTTCGTTGTCAATTCTTGGTGGATTCGGGATGAAGGAGGGACTCAGGAGCAAGGTGGGTGAAACGAGTGGGTGGATTCAATCATCATCATCATCGTCATCATTATGATCATCATCACCATGACGAGAGAGATCATGATTTAACTTGAAAGAGACCCGCCCCAAAAATGGCCTTTTTACATTCAGAGCCCATATCACCTTGCCTTGAATCTTGTTAAGAAAAAGATAGAAGGCGAGACGAGAATTAAAGCCTGTCCATAAAAATGGTTCTTTGATAAGTGAACCATTTCAGGTTATGGTAGGTGATAAAAATGATGCGAGTGAGGTGGGTGACGTCGCTTCTCGCCACTCACCTCTCGCCACTCGCCTCTCGCCACCCGCCTTTATTCTCTCTTCTCTCCCTCCTGTCTCCTTCAAATGGTAGATGACGATGAATACAAATCAGATCACATCCCACTTCATTCAGCTTTGGGCGTTCCAAACGATTTGGAATGCCAATTCACAACTCAGATGGACTCCATTCTAAAACTCACCGCCTATCATTACAATTGTGTTTTCTAATCAAAAAAACCGTCCGTATTCATGCATGAGCTCTCAAGATTGCTATTCATGATTTCAGCCCATCCAAGGCCAAAGGAAGGGTGGGCTCACTCAAACACTTACTCATTCACCGACTGGCTCATTTAAATAGCCCAGCCCGTGGCAGTCCAGTTTTCATTGAGATGGTGTCATGTCCCAATAAAAATGCATGCACCATAACTCGTGAATTGACCGAGTTGTTTGGCCCTCAATCAAACACGAAAAGAATCAATTCCACCGAAGAACCCAGGGTTTTGTGATTGCGTGGGCCAAGAGTTTTGGATGCATCAGTTATAGTGCCATTAATTCTGGACCCTTTATGGTCAGGGTCTTCACGGTTCCTTCACGAAGAATTGGTCGTCGTTCCTAAATCGAGTCTGCACGTATGTATCTCCTCCCGTCAGATTTGGCTGTACTTTGTCGCTACTGACCGACTGTTTGCTCAACCAACTAACCAACCTGGTGGAAGTTCAATAGGAAAGACAATCGGACGTGTAAAGATGGATGGACGGATGCCCGCTTGATGGCCGATCCTTCATCTTGATCCTTTTGACAGCTCTTCAAGTCAAAGGGGGTGGTTTGGTGGTTGGGTGTCTTTTTACAAGAACAGTGACGAGTGTACGAACACACATAAATATTTGATGGGCTAATAAGCGGGGAGAAGCAAACTGTTTGTTAGCCCGGCCACTTTGTACATACTAGTATAGCCATTGTGGCTATGAAACAGCAATTTGGACACATTAGACATGTCAAAAGGGATGGGACAAAGGAATTAAGTTGAAAAATGAGCCTTTCGCAGAGTCAGGCAAGCAGGCAGTGTGGCCCCGGTCATTTTCTCACTCAGTCACATATCAAAATCGATTATGACAACTGAACAGCATGTTCGAGTGAAGAGTGTTATTAGCGGAAAAAAAAGAGACTGAGGGAGGAGTAACAGGTCCGGCACAGATGTAGAAAGGCGACAGTTTCTGTCTGTGGGTGGCAAATGGGACGGCTCCAAAGCGATATGATGAAAGCTAGCACTCTATGATTAGAGCGGCTTGAGAAAACAAATAATAATCTGCCTTCTTTTTTTCTCCTCCTTTTCTTTTCCCTCCTTCGTTCTCATTGGGATTTGTTTGTGTTAAAACAAGCGATGGACTGGAACCCCCAACCAAATAGGCTAAAGTGTGCATGAGACACATACGAGCTCACATGTTGTCTGGAGATATTTTTTAAGCACTATCAATGTCTGTTTCCCAAGTGACATTGATACATTTATATGGTGCTAGTCACGGCTCTGACGAGTACAATGAAACACGCTAATGTCCGTGTTAAATATTAGCAGCCCTATCAAATCAGGCGCAACATATGTGTGTGTATTCAGAAAATTGCAAATGAGACCATGTCATAACTCATGACTTATATCTTTCGGGTTCATTAATGGGCATCATTCGGTCCCGCTTGGGCCATTCGTCCTAGTGGAGCTCTCTGAACTTGGCAGTGTGCACTTTGCATCATATAAACACACCCGCACACACACACACAGCGTATATTGAGAGCCATAAAAAGGGATTTGATGCATTGGCTTGGTGAATGCTTTGTCCCAATAAATCACCTCATTCTCCCCTCTGCATGTGTGCCAAGCACACAACTTGTAAATACACGGCCAAACGGACTTAGCCAGTTAGTTAGTCAGTTAGTCAGGCAGGCAGGCAGCTTTGTCGCTTGGAAAACGGTCCGAACAGGAATGAAGGAGACTCCATAACAAGAGTGATGATGCATGTGGAAACATTTATTTTTGCAATGGATTTGAAATCTGACATTATCTGGAATCATGGGAAAGCCCGTGGTGTGCCACGGTGCCTGCCAGTATACTCTCAGATTTCATTTGAAGGTGCAACCCAATTCTGGCTAAACCTCAAGCCAAGAAACCACCGCGCTGTTCCTTCACTCCTTCATTGGGTGACTCAGCTAAGCTTGAGCTGAAGCAAGTGCAAGGAAGCAAGCACTCGTGTATTCTTTGTTCTGAGTAAACACCATAAGACACATTTGAGAAGTGGAAGAAGCAATTGTTTAGTCGATGGGACTCTCTCGTGATTCAAGTGATTAAGACGACGACGACGACGACGACGACGACGACGACGACGACAACGACAACGAAAACCAAGACCAACAAAATTGGCAACCAGCTATCCCAGGCAAGCCCTTGAAACCAAAAAAAGGCGGGAGGAAGGCAGTGGTGGAAAGGAAATTCGAATTTTCTGCCAGGGTCCTAATCAAATGAACGGGGCAATGTTGGCATGAAAGACGGCCGCCCCCCTTCCCTCGGTTGGCAGTCAGGAAACATTAAGATAAACGAAATGCTTTGGTGCGAAACTGAGAAAGCCAAGGATAAAATATGAATAGGTAAACCCAACGGCCACATCTGGCAACACATCAGGTGTGATTATATACTACAACTTGGCACAAATTGTGGGCCCGACGTCGCACGCGGACATAAAACATTTTGACACGAGTGGTCTTAATTGAAATAAATGCCGGATGGCCCTGGCCAGCCAACAATTAAATGAGTCTAAGCCAATTATTGCCCGACAAGACCGCGAACGATTTGTCTTGGTTATGACCAGAAAAAGCAATCCGACGTTGGCCTCGAAGGTTTTCAGGTTCTTGACACGCAATCTCAACTTCCCCAGAGAAAAAGAAGCCCCGAGGATCATCGAGTAGATCCGAGATGGAAAAAACCTTGCATCGAGACGTCTCATTCGTCTCGAGATGTGTGATGAACTCCAGATATTTTTGCCCTTCGTTTCACGTGGTCAGCAGCACTCTGACGATGTACGAGTACCCAGTCGGGTAGATTATGAGGATGTGGGGTATTTTTTCGTTCCTAATTGTTCGCAACCTTGTTGAAGGCGACCAGGAAAAACTCCACGAATGTTCAATCCACCAACGAGTGAGCTAGTTGCCTGGCCTTTGGGTACAGAATGGGGCTACAAAGAAGGAAATTAGGGGCCCAACAACTGATCACAATCTCATACAACTTTACTCCAAAGATGGCTTGAAGCCAAGTCACTTCTGGTTGAGTGGCAGATAATCCCCAACCCAAGGACCAACGCAACCACACAACCCACACCTTAAGCTTCTCGCGATGAATTATCATTATTCTGCCTCGAACTCGCTCAAGTTGAGTGTGAGTGAGACGCCCGAGTGTCAAGAGATTGAGCAGGTATTGGTGATGGTGGTGTTGGTGCTGGAGGAGCAGGAGGTGGAGAAGTGTTCAAATCTGCGTACTACCTACTACTACTACTACTACTTCTACAAGTAGTACTACTACTACTACTATTGCTGCTCCTACTAGTACTATCATCATGCATGATCTTTGCCTTGTAACTTTGACACCTCGTTGGCCTCATGTCAAAAAACTGGAAATCAGCCCAAACATGCTGGCCTCTCTTCCGAGGAGGATGATTGAAAATCCCTCGCTCAACTCTGACTCTGCAGATCTGACTTTGACTCGCTGAGACTCTTGGCGTAGAGCGCTCCTGTTTGAGAGATCTGCTTGTGGGATCAGTCTCCATTAAGTCTTGAACATGAGCATTTACTCGTACCACGAGGGGCCAAGAACTAGCCCGTGTAAAGATGTGTTTGTATAATTGGCCAAGTTTTAGGGGCATTTTTTGAGGGATTAGCTGGACAACCTCACCTAATCCCTTCATCCATCCAGTTATACTACAGAACGTCAACTAGACAGAAACCCGAATCTCTTTCGAAGGTATTTTTTTGCGTGCAGCCTCTTCCCAAGGATTAAGAAGCGAGGATCCATGAAGTTCCAATGATCTCTTCCTTGGTCCACGTACAGCAACAAATAACTGCCAAAACTAATTTGGGCAACGAACAACAACACACACTCAGAAGGACAGTTATTGAGCGTTTTTCACGCAAACAAGTTGTTGCCCTGCTCGTAATAGCACAGCATTTAGCAAATTATGCCTTTCAACTCATATGAATACATATTACAGTACAAGGAAGGGCGAATTAGGAAATTATTTGTTGCCAAAAAACACAGTCAAGGCGACCGATTGCATGCACGAGTTCCTTCACTATTGCGGCCTTTCACTCTCCAACAATGGCGAATTCGGAAATCTGGCGGGAACCCATCAACTCAATTGACAGTTGATCAACGGCATTACATCAGGCATCGAAGTTCCCGTGATGTCACTCTCCAGACTTTGTGTTCTGTAGTTCTGTGCCGATTTGTGCCGTCTTTGTCCCTTGTGCATGAGAGACGAACGTGTTGGAGAGATTGCATGCACGTTAAAAATTATTTGAATTCAATTTTGTTTTCACACACACACACACACTCTCACTACAGAAAGGCACACATGCTTATTCATTTGGCTTCTCGGCAACTCGGAAGCACTTAATTCCAAATTATAGGGACATGAAATGAAACTCTCCATTATTACGCAAGCAGCGAAGGCTGACAGTGAGCTTTCGCATTGACCAAAAAATGTCAGGGAAAGAACAAGCAAATTTGAAGCGGAATCATACGAACTTTAAAGGGTTTTGGAATAGAATGTGAAGGGAATCTATTTTCGTTTAGAACCATTGTAATCGACTTTCGCTAGAGTGGGCTCGGGTCCGTGAGGTTGTTTCAAGGCGGACAAAAATGGCCCGATGAAAAATGGTGTCGCCCAGAGGAGTCTCGGAACCAGATTTGGTCATGTTAAACACATGACTGAGGTACAAATCAATTGGGTTCGACTCATTTTATCTGAGTTAGCACACACATTAGATTTTAATGATTTTCGAGCCAAAATTCTCGGCTATCTTTGGTCGGAATCGCAACCTCAGCCATAATCTGAGAAGTGGGCACTCAAAAAGCACTTCCAAGCGATTTTTCAACCCCAACATGATCTGGACCTCTAATCACAACCACATCGTACTGTATGAATAATTGGTCAACTTAAACAATACCAAGGTCCACAGAATGAATATATGCTCATTATAAGTAAATGCGTTACATATTTTCTGTTTTGAAATAAATGTTCTACTCAGATAAGTCTTAAGAAGTCTCGATAAATGAATGAGCCCAATCATTAAATTGAGAGATTTGGCAAAGGGCCGACTCTTTGTATTGATAGATTGTGGTCGCTCCTGCCCTTCCCCTATCTCCTAACTCGGTTTAGGATGTGAGTGAGTGAGTGAGTGAGAGAGTGAGTGCAAGTGGCTATCAAGTACAACATGACCAGGATTCAAACAAACGCGAATGGCTGAACTGCCAATGGTCGTTGAACGTTCCTCATGACAAGAACTTGTTTTGGGACCATCAAGATAGACATGGGCCGAAGAGCGAACAATCCAGTAACTTGTCACAACCGACTGCCTTTGATCTGTTCATTTTGAAACCGGATCAATGCTCAAGCACTAAACATAATGTCCTAATTGTGACTCGGTATTTGAATAAAGCTTAACACACGTGTCAAGTTAAATGCACATCCGTTTTATATTTTCAGTTTGGATTAGTGAGGGGGACAAATAGGCTAACAGGTTTCATTTCTTTTGTTCGAGTGCATTAAATCCAGTACAGGTTTCCTATCCGGAGAGAGAGGAGAGAAAGGGATGGGACAATAAACCACCAGCCTTACTAAATTTATTGATGGTCCGCTTAGATTCCGTATATAGAGTAAATGAACTGAGCTAAAGCACTTGCATCAAAACTAATTCATCGACAAATGTGTGACAATACACTTCTCTTTTAGGTGGTAAGGTTTAAAAATTAGAATTCTGAGCAGATTTTTTATTTTATTTTACAGATTATTTAGTCACTTCAGTATGTAATTTACGCATATCTCGGATGAAGGCACAAATGGCCTTTGGTTTTTTCCCTCACAGCATGACTTCAGTTCGATCAGACTTTCATCTAAGATGACATAATATGAATAACTAGAATTTTTTCAATTGTGCATTTCTTCCAATGATTGGATGTCTCAATTAAAAAAACCTGGCTTTGTCTAGTAACTTGAATCATCCGCAGGTACATACATTAAATGCGATTCCGATCTGAAAGATCGATAAGGGAGCTTGAAACCAGCCAGCGTCGTGATCGCATTTGGAAGTAGTTGACTGGTTATCAGCTCACCTTTTCTCAGCCTAATGGGTCCGTCTCATTTGATTTGAGTCACGAAATCTAATGTATAGATAATAACACGGCTGTGCGCCTGATCTAATGCTATCTTGTCAGTGGAAAAACACTATAATTTGCCTTCTTGATGGTTTGGAACAGCCAGAAACCGAACCACCAATAGACGTTAACCAACCAAGGCCATAATGAGAAAAAAGAACCCGAGACAAACGTGAGTGTTGTAGATCGGAGTGCGGTGTTGTTTTAATATTGCTTTTTGCGGTTTTCTTCGAGTCATTCTCGTATTGGTGTTCATGCTCGTCCACCTGATTGCGGTGGTTAAGAACACTACCTACAAGTGGAACTATTATCATTATTGTTATTATTATTAGCTCTACGTAGAAGCACAGAGTAGTAACTGGATTGGAGGCAACGCGCAATATCATCAAAGCGACGATTCTTCCCTCAACTACCAACTAACACGGCTGAAGGCTCGTTCATAATACGTTTGTTGTGGTGGGAGTGGGACATGGGAAGAGCTTCAGCGGCAGCAGCAACAACAACAACAACAACAACAACACCGGGATTTCCTCCGCCTTGGCATTGGTAAACCGCAAAACGACCGAAAATAATATGACAGATGACTTGGAAAATATCAACTGGAACATGGTTCGCGTCGTCTATGGTGGCTCTTAAGGCTTGAGCACTACTGTATACCTAATACCAAGCGGAAGAAAGAAACGGCAAAAAAAGGAATCCGCCATTATTGCAGAAAAAAATGATCCCAACGCCTGACGGTGCAATTTTGAAACCCATGCATGGTGGGTGCTATAACTTTTTCTGCTTCTAGTGCCTGATCCTTTGATGATCTGTTTGCCTTGGATGGATGGTGGAAATGAACCTCTAACCCGTGAGTATAAGAACACTTAGATCAAGAATGAAAGCGCATAAAATAATGCCAACAAAGGGTTATAAACATGATTGATTTTACGATGGGAACGTTCACCGCATGAGTGTTTTTTTTCCTGTGGCCATTTGAAATATCGATCAATCCATCGATCGATAGGAGAACGAAAGAGATTTACAGCCTCAGGTTCTTCGGACGACTGGAAACCAAAGTTCTTACGTTCCTTTTTACAAATATGACTCCTTCACTCAGTCATGACAATACCAGCCAAATGAAAATGGTGTGTCATCATGGCATTTGTCATTCATTAGGAGAAAGCTCCACGATGATATTTTTTTATAAGATGATGATGATGATGATTATGAAGGCTAGGATTAGTCCAAGAATGTCTGGTATTTTAATAGAACCCACTAAAGACGGCTTGGGGTCATCAATATGCATTTCGAGTCGTTTAGCGGCCGAAATATCGAGCATTTCGGTTCATTAGTTCACGAGAAGCCTCAACGAACATTTTTTGTGGGTCAAAAAAGACCAAAATGTCCAAAAAGAAAGAGCTGCAACGGCGAACAAAGGAGGGCAAAAACATCCAGCAGTTCAACTAATTTGACCAAACCGAACAATCACGAGATCGAGAGTTACGTTTTCTTTTCATGTGTGGTCAGTCGAGACTTTATGACGAGTTTCAAGTTTTCTCGGTCATTGCAGGTCAAGTTTGTCAGAAAACAAATGGGCCAAGAGATCAAAAGCTGAAACCTTCAGTGCCAAATGCCAAGCCGATACGGAAGATAGACAAGTCAGACAACATGAAGCATTTAAGGTCCTACCAGGATCTGATTTTATTCAATCCAATCAATCTCTTAAGATCTTTGGTCAAAGATAGAGAGAGAGAAGTAGAGGAGGCAAGAAAGAAAGAGTGACAGCCAAGCCAGACTGGGTGCCCAAATTTGGAGGCATCATTGATTGGAAGTTTTTTGAACCGCCCCCGGATTTCACAATATTAGGTTGTCTAATGTCCAACCGGAGACGTCTCTACAATAATTCATGATCCTCGTTCTCGTTCTCTATTTTTTCATCAGATCAGTTTAGCCTTCCAGGACAACGCCATCTGCTGGAACAAAGACCCAAATTTGGCGCCCCTCCCTCCTCCCCCTTTAGTTTAGAGTGATCGAAATCCACCATGTTATCCAATACTTTCATGGCTGAAAGCATCGTTCCAAGTACGAGCTTCAGAAGTTCTTGGCAAGAGACGGAAAAAATGAAGGATCTGTCATAAAAAAAAGAGAGAAAATCCCAATGTGAAGGATTCCTTGGCCTCGCTTTTGAGAATGTCCTCCAAGTTGGCTCTGACACATCCGGCGGACTCACATGATGGCTAAACGAATGAGGCGGAGTTTTTCTTCCTCAGATCTTAAGGCTCCCCCTCAACTAGGTACAGTTTAACTGGTACGGACTGTAGGTCGTCCGTCCCGTAGGAGTGGCTGGAACCCAATCTAGCTCGGACGAAGCGGCTGATCTGTGAAATTGAAAGACATTTAAAGATAACGACCCTTTTCCCGCCAAATCGAGTGCTGCTCGCAGATTTTATGGCTTCGAAAAAATTCGTCCACAGACCTTTGGAATTGGGAGATAGGAGGAGAGGCCGGAAAGATGAAATGGGGAAGGGGAAAGTAATTTCAAGCACCTCGTTGGTGTTCTATCGCTTTTTCCCTCAAGATGAAAAAACGAGGGATAGTCTTCTAAAAATCCATTTCGGAGGGCTCAAGAAAACGAGATTATCATTCAAAAGGGCGAAAGATCGTTCGTTCTTTCGTTCTCTCCTAGAGAAGCCAAGACAAGACAAGAGAGAGAGAAGAGACAGGATCCTACAATGTGCAACTAACTGGCTCGGACATCTGCAGTAGCATAGCAGGCCCAACGAAGAAGTTCGATCCTGGTTTCTTTTTGCTCATTTCTTCTTCAACGAGGGACGAGAAGAAGCAAGCGATGGGGAAAAAGTCGCGAAATGGGGAGAAAACTTGGATGGACTTTTATACCCACAACTGTTTTCTAACTCGGTTCAAAAGTGGAAGAAAGAAGGGGGGAAAACTTTCTTTGCGGGCTGGGAGAGGGTTACTCCGTCCACTCATTCACTCACTCGTTCACCCGTCCATCCTTCCATCCATCCACCCACCTATCCAAGAAGAAGTAGAAGAACTAAACGAGACTCAGGGTCGTCACTTCCTTCCGGTTTCCCTTCTTTCTCTACCTTTCTTCTTCTTCTCCTCCTCCTTTCCTCTGTTTATGTGTTGGTGTCTCCTGAAACATTTCATTTGACACTTGGAGGCCAGGAGGGAAATCATTGATTAAGGAACAGCCGCCGCATAAACACCCACGGGGTCCTCATCGAAGCAATAAGCCCTCCTCTGATTAAATCAGGTCATTTCATGGCGACAATTACCCTGATGTCACTCGAAAACATCCAAGCTCCCCCGCATGTACGTATTAACACCCAAGAGGGCATTATCTCGAGAGACACACCCTTCCCTCCTCTAATTCTTTTGTCTCTGACACCACCTTCATCCATCCATTCTTCCATTCACCCTTGCTCGTGGTTGATGCACACGCACACACACACACACACTTGCACACTCTAAGTAGCTCATCTTTCGTTGGGACTAGTTCCGTTGGGATACTCTCTCCTGCTGTGTGTAGAGCACTGACCACGAGAAAACTCACACCCACACACAAGTTTCGAAAGATGGAAGTGGAGAGAAGAAGAGAACAAACGATAAGAAGGTCCAACTTGCGAAGGGAGGAACTAATGATCTTGTGTGCCTGTGAAACTGCTTGGACATTAATTAGAAGAGCTTTCGAGAGGGAGGACGAGGAGAAGGAGTAAGAAACCCGAAAGGGCCAGATATCTATCTATCGGCAAATCACCAGGATTTTGCTACACTACGATTTCTAATTTCTAGCCCATAGAAAAAAGGCGTCTCGTCTCGGCTCTGGAAGGTGATCCGAAATCAGATCAGACCCTTAACGGCCTCACTTTTAGGATGACCATAAAAATCTGGCACCTGTCTCACAATCGGTGAGACAATAGAGCTCGACTTCACCGCACCCAATACCTAGCTAATGAGAAGCAATGAAGACCCTTCGTTTCGGACGATATATGAGCATCCACTGAGGTCGACATCTCAAGCCAATCCGCGATTCTGAAGCGTCAGAAAAAGTACAAAAAGGCCAATTTCATCACGGTGCTCTCTCGCGCCGCTCTTGACAAAAAATGCGCTCTTATCGGTGGCAGTCAATTGAAGGGTCCGACTTTAGCGTCACCACAAATCATTGATCGATTCGTACAAATACAAAGGTTCAGTAAAGCCCTCTGCTAGTACGTTAGTGAGGTTAACACCACTGCACGTCGTCTTGGTTGAACAGCCAGATTTGTAATTCAGCATTCAACACTACCGAGCCAATAGCCTGAGCCCTCAGCTTACTCACAATCTTAGGCATGGCTGCAGAGTCGTCTCTTCCATATTTATGCAATTTTCCCCGAGGATAAGTCGATTAGATTGAAGGATGACGATATCTCTTCTATTCTAATGGGAATGGCCATCTTTGGACAACGATGATGAGACGAAGTGATAAATTACATATTTTCACCTAAGCTATGATTATCAATCCATTTGAATTTCATTACGATCTGAGGTGGCCATGTGGGTATGCTAGCTAGCTAGCATTCTCATCACCTCGGTTATGTGTGTTGTGTGGGTCGATAGGAGCAAGAGCAGGAGCAGGAGCAGCATCAACAATAACAACAACAGCTCGGCCACTGGAATTTGGTATGCTCCTCTCGTCCTAAGCATCACACACTACATACACACATACACATACGAATACACTCACGCGCCTAACTCATATCATCTGATAAAGATTCATAATGAATTTGAGGGCTGCTGATTTTGATCTCTCGTTCTTCCTCGTTTAGGCGTGATCCGTCTGAGAAAGGCCAACCTCCTCCCCTCTACTACTCCAACAACAACAACAACATCAAAAATGACAACAACAACAACGCGGACGATGATCCTCCGGCCATGCGGTAAAAACATGTTCAATGCGATTGCCCATTTGACTGCTTATCTTTTCGAACTGATTCCATGCCTTAGTGCCGGATAGTGACGAGGTCCACGGGGTGTTCACTGGGAAATGTGCTGTCAAAATACAAATGAAGGCTGTCGGTATTTTACTCGCTTTCAAGGAATATTGACGCACAATAAATAGACAAACACCAATCTACGATAGTGATCTAAAGAGCTGGTTTTCTCCACCATTAATTTTTCAAGAAGAATTTCAATGGTTATCTGTATGCCTGGTAGATATGCCCCCCCTCTCCTCTCCTCTTCTCTCTCTCTCTCTCTCCCCATTCATCGGTGTGAGTGGTCTTAAATGTGGGTAACTTGCCGTATTGATAGCAGACGGGAGTAGGCAGTAGCATGTAGTTTCGAGTATCTCGTTCAATTAAAATTCTTGCTCTCCAGCAAAGAAAATGAAAAACTAGAGCTCCTGTAAAGTCTCCTCGAGCGAGCGAGGACTCACGGCGAAGTGAGTGGAAATCGTCGCGGCCATGGTCCACATTCCATTTCTAAGCCCCCAACAAGACAATCATCATGGGGCAATATCTTTTCATTTCATCGAATGCCGTACACTCACTCAGCGGGATGGATTCGAAACCGATCAGATTAGTTTATCACTGATTGAGACACATAAATTACCACTCACTTTGAAATGCTGGCCCGAGCTGTGTACTAGAATGAGATTCCGTCCGCCCCGTTCAGACAATTCTCCAAATCATTTACTTTCATCGCACCAGGGGTCCAGTTAACGCATGCTGAGGCTAATATCCCGCATTCGCCATTCACCATTATTTGAACCGACTCCATCCAAGTTGGAGATGCCTCGCAGCAGACAGAGCACCTACTAGTGCGTACTACCTACAAAGATGGACTACATAGGCTGACACCACAGACACCGCTGAAGCAGCTACCCCTGTCAAGCTAGCAGCGGGTGCATCAATTCAAGAAACAGTAACGAGGAACACTAGAAGAAACTACCAATAGCACTATTGGTCCACGACGGCGACGACGAGAGCCATTCCTCCTCCTCCTCCTCCTCCTCCTCCTAGCTCGAGAACCATGCCCATCAAACGGAATGTCCATACACTTGGCACATCATGAATGTAGAGTCGATTGAGTTGAAAACGTGCAAGGGAAGGCAAAAAGGAGTAGGTTCTAAATTTCGAAGGGCCATGATCTAGCTCCAAATCGTCGTCATCGCCATCATCATATTCATATTTGTGTCTATGTCGTCGCTGTCGCGGTTCTGCTCATACATTTGAGGTGAAGAGGTTCGTCTTCTTCAAGAATGGCTATGGAATTCTGAAGACACAAACTGGAGAAGAAATGGAATATATGATGAGCCAAGTAACTCACGTCTACTTTTTTTGGCGAGTTTGCACCGTACATCCTATATACGTACAGTATGTGTGACTTCTTTTCTTTCGCTTGTTTCGTCGACACAGTGGCATTGCTCATAATCATACTGAGACAAGAAGAAAGGAGAGAAATGGTTCCTCTTGATGTGGCACAGCAGGAGATGTACACATAATATATTCGAGTATATTTCCAGCCTTCATTCGCAACCCTGCACTCTATATGTACAGTTCACTTGAATATCAATCTCATTTTGTGTAGCGAAATATGCCACCGTACTGTGGACCACTACATTCAAGAAGGCTCATTGTAACGACACAAGTGTCCAACATTGTCGAGGATGATTCCATTAAAGTTTGAAGTCTGACCAACAACAAAAGATCCCAACCAAAGTGGGATCAAGTAGAAAGACTTACAAACCCCATCGACCTTTCCACTTGCCTCTTGGTTGGTTTTAAGTCTGCATCAGAGAGTCAAGAGAAGTCAATAGCTAGGCTATCCACCCAGTGCATATGTGCGTAGGTACATTCCCAAGTTCCAGCGCCTTGTTTCGACAATTCGAAAATGGTAGGGGGCATCTCCGTCCTAGACTTCTGGAAGATGTTTGTGGCACCACGCACAGTGCCAAGCCGTCATTCCTCTTAAAATGTTGAGCGAGGATAGTACAACTAATACTAGTGGTAGAAGAGACAAGAGTCATCAGCTTAGGGAAGAGGTTGTACCTACAAATGTTGTGAAGTTCGAGCTTAACAGTGGTCCCACTGAGACGGTCTCAAAATATTCTGCCCTAACTACGAGGCACGTACGAGGGTTTGCTTTGAGAATGTGGGAAGTTTGTTAGTTGAGCTTGGGTAATCCAAGGTTTCAACAAATTGTTTCGAACCAGGAAAAAGGTCAATGCTTATGGTGTCATGGACACGTGAAAACACTAGAAGTATGCAGTTCAGGCCCACCAACACCGAGATGAAAGTCAAAAACGAGTTGAGGTACAAGGAATTGGGACTTACATGTCTCTCTTCGGCCACGGCCATACCTAAAAAAGACGGAGACGGGGAAATGATAATCATGTCATTCATAACAATAGAGGTCAATCGATCAATCAAAAGAGTACAAAGGCAAATGTTCTACTTGATATCAATCTAACAGATCACTGGCAGTCCGAAAGATTTAGCAGTTGCTGGACCTCCAGTCTCCGAGTTCTTGCCAGCCAATACACACGAGCCATACGTATGTACATGCGTCGTAGTATCGACCAAGAAGAGCCTTGACACAAAACCTACAACCGACAATCTGATGGACACAAAATCAGAGAAAGCAGCTTCTTCTCGATCAAAGAGAGAGATGAGGATGAATCGACTTACTGTGGGCTTTGAGGTTATGCTCTTCTTCGCGCCTCTGTTCTCGGAGAGCGGCTGCGGCGGCCGCCGCAGCCGCTGCTGATGAGGTGGGAGGGTAATGACCAGAGGACACTAATGACGCTCCTGATGACACGGGCAATCCCGGAGGCATGAGACCATGTTGGCCACTGGCCGCGGCAGCGGCAGCTGCAGCAGCAGCCACACTACTAGCCCCGCCCAGAAGCCCTGGTGGTAGACCAGCTATTGAAGTGGGGAGTCCAGCACCAGCCGCTTGTAATTGCATCAAACGACTCAAATCCGGCCTTTGATGTTGCTGAAAGAAATGAAAGGACGAGAACAATGAGAACTTAGAACCAATCACTCAATTCTAGAGTACGCCCATAAATGACTTGTTCCGTAATGGTCGCCATTAATACTAAATGTCGGCAATTTTCCCCATTTACTCCCATTGTGCGCAAAACTGCCACAACAAGCACGAATCGGTTTGAGGCACACACACAACGAGCGAAATCAGGCACTTCTTGAGATCATTTGTAAAAAAAGTTCGGTAAACCGCAAAAGTCAAATCAAGAAAAGGGGGAAAGAGAACTACTATGAGTAGAAAGAAAGAAAAAACCCTCTCATTTCATTTTCAATTTCCATTGGCCAACGACAACATATTTCTATTGAGCTAAGAGAGTGACTGGTTATCAAATGATGCGGGAAATGCGGTGCCTGTGGTCATTTTGGTCCTTTGAGAGCGGTTGCGAGAAAAATGAGGTTTGTGGTTTCAGATAGTTCAATAGAATGGCAACCACAGAGCACTTGCGTTGCGACAACATCATTAATAACAATGGCCAAGTGCCACTGGCTGTGGTTCAAAACAAAATACTAATATGCACCCCACTACACACATACATACTCTTAGCGAACATTATAAGCTTGAAATAACAGCATTGCCTACATACGTGCTCTCTCGACTTATCCAATGGCTTCAATTCCAGTGGACTACTACCACTTGGGAAACGAATATGAAATGATAACATGGAGGCATTTTCCTGGGATCCAAGGGTTCAACTGCTCAACTCTTTCACCGAATCGAATTCCCCGATATCTTCTCGCCGCAGTGAATTCTAAACGAATCGGAGGGAAGGGGGGATCTGGTAGCTTTGACATTGCCAGCTGGTCCACTCTTCTTCTATACATACTACGGATCTTACTATATACGTACAGTGAAGATATTGAGCTCCCAGCTTGCCGAACGGATTGGGTTCATAGAGGGCATTCCACGCTATGCAGTTGAATACTGGAGTCAACAATTCACGAAAAAATACTTCCAACTTTGCGACAGCCCTCTCGCAGAATCATGTCTTCAATTTCCGATATTCTTTGGCAAACTTTATTGGAGACTTTTTGTTATTTCCCCCTTCTCTTTGTCGGCTTTTGCCGAATGTCCGATAAGGATTTTTCAATATTTGATGCCTTTTGACTTGTCTCTATTCTCTTTTTATTCATGCTTCGCAAAGAGCCAACAAAAAATTGGATAAAAGTACATGTATCCGCCTTCTAAACACTGAGGGGAAAAATGGTTTGCCCGAAATTGTCAGGAACGGTAAAGCTTCAAAACCTTAAATCCATTCCGCATCCATCATGGAAGCTTGAGAAAGTGAGTCATTGGTGCATGCCTTAGAAAAGAGTTAAGCAAAACCTAGGCACCTCAAGGCACCTCAGATTGATCTGTGTTAGAGTTCAATGGCCCAAAATAATCTAAAAATATGGCCCTTCAAGAGGATAGATGGACTCTGTGCTGAAATGGCAACCTCCTAAATTGCCAGAACTCGCAACAGATACAAATTATACCAAAGGAGGAACACCTCCGCCACCTTAACCATCACCACAAAAGCCATTTCCAATGGTTTGGAGACGGAGGTGGTGAAGGTGGCAGAAGAACTGTAGGAGCTGAGAGCGAAGTAGGAGGGAGGATCGGGGAAGACGAAGCAAGCTCTAGGTGGAAGAGAAGGAAGGAGGACGTCGCATTCTCATTCCCGACAATTCGCGTCCATTGACAAAGCCAACCATGGAAAAGAAGACAACAGAGTGTGTAATTTTCTCCGCTTTCCAATTGGGAGCCAACTGTCATTATATCATTCAATAGCCAGTAAAACAGCACCTTACAGGTTAGAAATCAGCAAACAATGCCACCAAATGCTCATCACCGGAATTAGGGTTCACCCACAGATACACTACGACGTACATATCCGTGTATGCACTTCAAGAACTTCACGATGGCTATTCCAAGGAGAGATACATGTGTACGTACTTTACGTATCACGGTGAGGGTGAAGGCAAGATCATTTCCTTCTTTGATGCCCTTTAACCACTCCAATCACATTGCATGTTGGTTTCCATTAAAACCATTCAATTTATCAGGTCGAGGAGATCCTGCGTAAAATGGTAACCACAGACATGTTCTAGTCTGTGGTAGCCCTCTTCGTCGATAGCTACGACCACGACCACGACGACGGCGACGGCGACAATGATGATGGTGATGGACCTCAGTCAGCTTGGCTTTGGCTTTTGTGTGAGCACTTTCAATTGAATTGGTTTCACAAATACGATTCGTCGCGATTTGATTCTCTTCCTTTCCGCTTCTGAAAGGGACTTGGATCGATCCGTTGTCTCGAATCCACCCGCCTTCACTCTCCACCTCCCTTATTTCAACTCAGACGAGTGCACATTGCACACCTCTCTTGGAAATCAATAAAGACAGTAATTAAGTGAGAGAAATCAACTTCCTCTCAACCCTCATCCATTCTCAAAGCGGTCTCATCAACGGCTATACAGTATACTAGACAGCTTTCGTTCATTTCATTCCTGGGAAACACTCGATTCAAAACATTGAATGATTGTCATAGAGTTTGCCTTGGCTTTCAATCCACCGCAAGAGGGCGTTAGCGAGGCTCCGGAATGCTCGCCACATTCTTTCTGTATTGGACTTGACACATGGGCGACGAAATTAAAAGATGGATCCTGACATATCAAGTGAAGAGAGTCGTAAACGTAGTCGAACGAACGATCAGCCTTGGGATGGTTTTGAGTGTTTATCTTCATGTCGAGTTGAGACGAGGTGAAGCCAAGCAAGGAAATACTCGAACCATGAAATGGCCAGATCAAGCCTCGCCAAATACCAGATCAGACTTGCCTGGATCAATCCCAAGCAGGCAAGCAAGCAGGCAACTAGGCAAGCAAGCAGTCACTAGTCACGTCCACACTAGAGCCCACACTACATACACACGTTTCCATCGACGACCATCACAATCAAGAACGCACCGACACATCTCGTTTTGGTATATGAAGCAAAGAAGCTGTTAACTAACTAGCTTTTCCATATCACACACTTGCTCGCTCGCTCGCTCGCTCGCTCGCTCACTCACTCACTCACTCAACTATCATTACAGCACGCCTTTTAAGTGCCCGTCATTCAGTCCGGGATGGCAGTTTATCATTTTCAAAGCTATCATGATCCACCCGAGCTGATAAAAAAATAAATAAAAAAGTGCACTTGTCGGTGACAATTAATCTAAGGAGCGCAGGAGCCTCCCTCCACAACGAACCACACATAAATATTTGACGTAAAACATGACAAACAATGGCGGAATTGGTAATTTGGAGGCACTTCTTAGTTGGTTGAGCCCTAGCTAGTAACCACACATACCGTAATGTTCATCAATACCGTGTCTGAACACCATGATTAATGATCGGAACATTGTTCATTAAACATAATAGCTTCATAAATTAACATCTAAAATCATCGAGGCTTGTCCATAATTGCTTCAAGATAAGCGACTCGAGAAGTGCAACAAAAAGGCGTCCCAGCATCTCGTTCGAAGAAACACTCTTGCCCTCTCTCCCTCTCTCTCTCGCCAAATTGCAAATTGATTCGCCATTATGGGGTGACGGTCAGTCAAGCTTGAAACGACGCATCCATATCCTTCCTTGGCCAAAACAGAAACGACAATTGACGTCAGATTTATCGTCTCATCATCAAAACCGAATTCGGTTTCACGCCAACGACCAAAACTCCTCAATCAAAGTCAAGACAACGACAACGGCGACAAAGCCTCTCAAGTCTCGCTATCACCAACATCATGATCACCCTCGTACTAATCATCATCAGCAAAAATAACATGGCTATTAAATTTTCAGTGGGCCAAGCTGGCGTGGGATGTGCCTCACTTACAAATTTCAAGCTTTAAAAGGCGACGCAACAACTTTGATACGTGTGATATTCGCATCTATTGTGAGTGTATGAAAAAGAGAGAGAGAGAGAGAGCAGTTAGTACGTGGGCTCTCAGGCATAAGGGCTCATTATCATGCCTGTCGGATACCTGTGGATTGAGGATTGAGGATTGAGGAATCAGACATCAGCATCACACCCAACCATGCCAATATCAAGTATGATTAGGTAGGAGCCATAAACGAATTAACGAGAAATCGATTTGCATTGGATTTCCTCGGGCTTTTGTATTTTTGCATCAGTACCTTTATGAGGATGATATGATCACGTACAACAACTGTGCAACCTAGCGATTTGGAGACAGATATGTCGCGTGTGTTTCATCAGAAGAAGAATTTCAGTACTTACGCCAATAATTGTGTTCAGTTCCGACATGGACACTTGTTTCGCTCGTTCAACGGCTGTGACAACTTGTTGTTGATGCTAGAAGGATATCAAATAGAAAATAGAAAGGTTAAAATCGTTCAAATAGTCCGAGGTGATTAGCTACTTAGTTCATATTTGTTCGGTTCTACACACACCACCACCCCTCCGCCCACCGCCCTCTGAGCGTGCTCAGACTACGTACTGACCTCTTGCGATAAGAATGGCAAAAGTTGAGCAATGATCGCGTTGAGCCTCTTCGCAATTTCCATCTGAAAGGCAACGAGACAAAACGAATGAGAACATCATAGCTCTCACATATTAGTATGTACAATGAGTGCAGATCTGTGTGAATGTGTGCGAGTGTAGATGAGTACTCTCTATGTCAAACCATGACCAGCGAGGAAGACCGAGAAGTTTCAGAAGCCCCATCAATGAATGCGAGAAATGAATTCAAATTTGTTGGAAATAGGAATCCGGGCATAACGACTCGAACACATGTTTGAACACTCTCAAGCAAATTTCTGGCTGAGAGGGTTGCACTTATAATACATGGAGGAGGTGAAGTTAACCTGGACTTTTTTTTCTGGTGGGTCTAACAAGATTAGACTGTAAATAACCAGATGGCTTCATTAGCAGACTCCTAGTGTCCACGGGTCTGTTCTATATTTCTCGTAAATGGATTAAATCAAAACATGGTCTTTGAAGGACTTCCTCGGGATTTGTCGCACTAATACGCTTCTGCTGCACTTTCCTACAAATTAATTATTCAAAAAGATCCACAAGAAAGGAAGGCACCACATAAATCAGATCGAAGGTTAAAAAGATCAAACCCTTTAGGCAGAATTGCAGTTCTTGGGGGTTCACTCAATTTGTGACGAAGGCCCACGTGTTACGTGGTCAGAGTAAGTTTGGCCCTCAACTCGGAAACGATATTATTGGATACCCCGGTGAACCGTGGGATGTATCCATAAACGCATGTACATGAGCATTCATTCCCCAAGTATCCGCATCTGAGGGGGAGCGAGTTTCCCCCATTATTAGAGTCTATCGGTGGCCCTCATAATTCTCCTACTTACGCCTCCCTATTGGCCCTCTCTCATTCCAGGACTCTAGACGTGGCTGATGTTGTTGTTGTGGTTGTGGTTGGAGTTCTTGTTGTTGTTGTCCTCTTGGCCTTTTTGTACGAGCTAATGATGTGGAAATGTTAGACAGGGCCAGCCCAGTCGAGCACTCACTAAGTATTACTCTGACTAGCTTGAAGAAAGGCCATTGCTCTTTCTTCTCGGAATAACATGCTCTCATTTGCACTTTGAGTGATTTCTTTATGAACAATCGCATGAGAGGGGAAAGCGAGCGAGGCTATTGAGGCCATTGAGGAGAAATAGACTGGATGTACGAGTAGAGACCCCGAAATGAAAAAAAAGAAACGTAACACGAGAACCTATACATAGAAGTGTTGAACAAGCCTATTGGATACAACACTTTCAGGAGCTACTGGTCCCAACGTCAAAGTGGTTGGAACCAAGAGCACATACACATTGCACATGTGCAAGGAGGCAAACGAAAACTCGGAATACAAGGTTCCCACTTAAGCTCTCACCGCTATCAAGAATGTTTCTCTCGTCATCTCTCTAACCCTCGTGTCTTGTTGGTGGCCATCATTCCTCGGCATAAGATGTTGTCATTTTGTGAGATAATTTTTTCGTCCCGTGTCTGCCCATCAAAGCATTCCCAAAGTCAATTGGCCGTCAACGAAGGAATCTCATTTTAAATGACTACAGTTCCTTAGCCTATCCTTCCCCCCCTCTCATTCTCCTCTTCATTCTCCTTCCTTTCTCTTTTTCCCTTTGCTTCGACATTTGCTTACGCAGAACAAGGAGACGTTCCACTTTTTTTGTTAGACCTCTGCAATGTTCCACTTCACTCTTGACAAGCCCAAACGTAATATTTGGCCTTTTTCTGGCCTTTTTGCTCGACTTCAAGGCAAATGATCCTAGAGGGGGAACGCCTGGCTCAGGCTGGGGTACGCACGCATCATCATTGACTTTGGTAGATTTCTAACACATGCATACTGAGCACGGCTTAGCTACGTTATGTACGGACTGTCTTGTATGAGCTAGGTACAAAGAACGAGCGAGGGGGAAAGACGAAGACCGACGAGGAGAGAATCGTGCGCTTTTCAAAGAGCTGTAAAATCATCATCACGGATTGTTTGCATTCCGAAGTGGAGCAACTTCATTCTTTGAGGGTCGAACATCAAGCCTCACTTTTCGAACGAGCGGACAAGGGGTATTTAAATCGCAACGTGAGGAGCTCCCATCGCAAAGCAACGACCAATGCAGAAGAACTCTGTGCCATCATGTCGACACCAAGACGTTTCAACGACGAGCAGGAAATGACCTTATTAATCCTCTGGCGAGGAGTCGAACCCACTGAAGGGCACTGAAGGCCACTTTGGAACCACGGGCTGTCACTTGGTTCTAAATGAACTTTACTGATTCAGAGGATTAGAAACTTTTTTCCCTTATGTTGGCTTCTCAAATGACGTCTTTGACAAGTTTCCCCCGACCTGATCGGGTTTTCCGACTAGCTACATACAGTCTCAGCTACACTTCGACGTGCTAAGCTGAAAAGGGGAGGGAGAGAGCAAAGTAGTCGAAAACGACCACGGCGAGCGAGACACCCTCCTCAAGTTTTGAGGTCGTTGAATATTTTTCCCCCATCCTCTCTTCTATCTTGCAAACACCTCTTCGGAACACTCTCCCTCGTGGCGCTGCCTCCTGAGTTCTTTCTGTTTCTCTTTCCCTTCTATTTTCCAAATGCGTGACATGAAAATTCTGTCGAAAATAAAACGGGTGCTGCACATCACTTGGCCAACCCTCGTGATCATCCTTCTCC
>NC_081443.1:6040071-6056317 GCF_007210705.1 Tigriopus californicus
ATTTAGTCTCTCCCTCTCCTCCTCTCTCCAAAGTATTTTCCCCTGCCTGTCTCTTTCGCTGGATGACTGTTCCATTCCAGATTTTCTGGGCTTGGCCACACATTTGTAAAGATGTGCGATCCCAATCCTATCCCATCCAAGTTGAGGTCCGAACGGACGTGAAAAAGTGAAAGTTGACGTGGAGGCTGTTGTACGTAGAGGTAGTAGTAACACGACGGTGCAACTATTCCCGAGTGGAACAGATGATGATGATCTCGGAGATGCACGCGGAAGATCTGGTCTTTTGAGCAGAGGAAATTGAACGTGCCCGGAATTTCCACCCAAAACTTCACCAGAATATTTCAAGAGCCAAGCATTCTTCTGCACCAATGACAAAAAAGGAGAAGAAGAAGATGATGACGGCGTTCTGTAGGCGACGACTCCTTTTCAACATGGACGGAAATCAGAGATTCCGAAAATTACTAGAGATCAATAACACTCTACTTTTCAAGATGAACGAGGGTCGCTCCTTTTTTCCCATTCCGTTCTTGTCTGTATTTGAGCACAAGATGGATATTCCAGGGGCAGAACGACAGTTCACAAATGAACCCCGACCGCAAATTAGAGAGCCAATGTGGGATTTTATGTCCAGATGACATTCAAGAAATCTGAGACATCCTTTCCCTCTCCCTCCTACTTCTTCTCCTCCTCCTCCTTCCCTTTCTTTATGTTCGAATACGAACTTGAGTTGGCAAGCCTAGTCATCACTTCCCTTGGGACCTGGCTCAACTTTTGTTGTTATTCTTTCTCGCATATTTTACACACAATATATCTTGGGCGCTCTAGTTCTCTCATTTCCTCACTCCTTCAAAATTGCCCACTAGAAGAAAAATCCTCAGACGGACAGAAGTAATCTGTCGGCGAGGCAGATTCGTTTCAATTCGAGATTTATACACCCAAGACATGCTCCGATGTGCCTAATTCCGTCAGTGGATGGACGACGAGCGAGCCAAGGACTGTTTTCATTCTTGGGTAAAACATCGCTGAAATAGCTCTTGACAGATGAAAAATTTCAGTTGAAACACATTGGAGTAATGCTGCGAAACTCGACGAATGAATTCGGGGGCGAAGGCAAAACACTCGGTCGACGCAAATGATGTGGTGAAAACAGATTCAAATTTCTTGACACTTGCAACGCCACTTTATGCGGACAAGTTCGTCATTTGTTTGAAATCTAAAATGAGGCCAACTGTACACATATTTGACAATGCAATATGGCACAAGCCACTCACAAACAACACACCCAACCCACTTTTCCTCGTCTATTCCATTTGCAAACCATGATGAGTATGTGCGAGCTAATTCCCGGTGCAAGGCCATGCCAAAGTCTCCGGACCTATTTTCGACTAGACAAAGACTGGAAAAAGTCTTTTGATGGTGTGGAAATTTCCTAACTGTGAGCGAAAAACTTCATTAATTTGTGTTGTTTTTGTGTGGATAAGAGAGAGCCACAAGAAAGGAAAAAGAGAACTGGAGGAACGGATCCATCCATCCGTCTGTCCATCCGTTCATTCCTTCGTGCTTTTCTGTCCGTACCTTGTGAACAAAAGCCACAAGAACATCGGAAGCTAGTATGGACTTGAAGCTTATTTTTCGGGTAGAATTAATGTACTATTTGTACTATAAATGAATTGCTACAGAAAAGAACGGTAATAACAGCAACAGCACCATGCTCAAAATGAACAATCGTTGCTCTTTTAGGGCCCAGAATAACTCGCCAAAAATGAGCATGAGGGTGAATTCTACGACATACACGGACGTTTGTAAAAGAGTATTCAACTTTCCGTTTGTCCTCGTCAAAAAGAAAAATAGAAACTTTTCAAGCAAGATAAATTTTCAGAAATTTGGAAAATTTGGCTCCAAGACTTCCCAACTAACATGAGAAAGGTTCAATTTGGTCCAAGTTGGACGTTGCTGGAAACTGACGTCAAAAGTTTTCAAGCTTGAGATGAATCTAAATCCGAGTGAAACAGACACGAAATCATCCGCACTCTACAACCCTCACTACCGCTACAGTCGTTCCAGTCAAGTAGATGTCACCTTGGGTTGATTCATTTGTCTTCCTCTCTCGCATTCATGGAGTCACCTCGCGATTATTAGTACACGAAGGGTCTTACCTGTTTATGCATTTCCACATTAAGTCCGTACGACATTTCATAGTACTGAAAGAACAAAAAAAACCTCAGATTTAATCTCCTTTCGGCCCAAACAAACCGCTCCATTATCACCACAAACAGTCGCCTCTTGTGTAGGAGGATGACGAGAAAAGTGTGCAACTCATTTTGGCAAAGTTTTTGACTTGAGTAATTTGATTCTCGGATACAATTATGCGCCTCGTGTCGGCCACACACAACATTGGAAACTGAAACGGCCACGACCGACGGTGACGAAGACGGGCGACATACTGTATGCAGTAGTCCACAAAGTATGTCGTGGTTGCACACTGTAGGCACTATGGCACGGGCCTCGCTCCTGAGACTTAAGTACTGAAGACTATTGGAGTATTAATTCAATGCAAGTGGTTGTTGGTCTGCGTGCAAATGGACTTGTATGCACCTTCCTCACTACCTTACAACACATTGGATGAGACACCCAGAGCAGAGACCAAGAGGTAGTAGGTATCCATCTACGTACGTACGTACAGCTCGGACAGCACAGATCTATGTAGAACTAACCCTCCCTTCTGGTGTACTTGGAAATGCTCTCAAACATTTCCGCAATAAATGCACATTGCTTGCATGAAATTACTCTTTGCCCGATGCAAACAATGCAACCACGCTGCTTCAATTTTGAACGCTGCAACACCACTCGCTAGTACTCACTATTGGTTCATGAGCCAACAATTTCAGGTACCGTGATTATTCGCATACGTAACTTTCCGATCCAACAGAAGTCTCTTTTACACACGCGCACACACTCGTTTTTGTATTGGCGGTCGGTACATCTGAGTCTTAGGTATGCATTACTATGGGCAATTGATGGACAGGTTACGATGGATATGTTGAGGCGACTACAATTGGTGCGAATGCTGCATTGGGTTGTATCAAATGGTATGATTAACGGTCCTTACCATGACGTAATGCCTCTGCATCTCGGTTTTCTCTTGGACTAGTTTCTCACAATCCAGCTTGAGGCTGTAACGAAAAGATTAATACATTTAGAAGGGCACACAGTCATTCTTGGATTTAATAATCCAGTGGTTTCACATTGGAGAAGACCATCTGAGTTGTATGTAGATCAATCTCACTTGATTTGGGAAAACACGTGAGAAATGCCACTTCAAGTAGTTGAAAATTACACACTGCCAAACCAGACGAGCTAGTTAGATAGCCCTGGCAAACTCACGACCACACCCACATTACTTGAGCCAGAAACTTCGGGAAACTTTTTCGATTTCCTCAGTCCAATGTGGACATCTCAAGGCCCAAGTAGAATTTTGCCCGCAGAATAAATATCCGCCAAGCAAATACGAGAATCAATTGGAGGAAGAAGAAAAAAAATCAAGACGGATCTCGTATCTGTCAAGCCGCTCCTCGTGGTGAGGATTAAGCGTACCTAATAGGATTGCAAATCGCAAAATATGTCGTCGTAACTCTGGGCTAAGTTAATCCTTCCTTCCCCCACAAATGGACGATGTGGCTTAGCACTGGATAAAGAACACGGATCTCAGATCCTGTCAGAAAGGTGAACGTTTCTCATGTTCAATAAAGCATGCCAGCTGGAAGTGCGGAGCCACATCATTAAGATCCGCTCCTGGTATTCGTACTTACTGTATGATCTGAAGCGGAGAGGTCTTCATTGAGGAAAATGATTGTCAGAAAAAGGGTCGGGATTCAAGCCCTTATTGCAATTTGTTTACATATCAATGACGGCTCTCTTTGCATCGAGGCTTAAAAAGTGTGCTTTTCTTATCCCGAGTTGCATTTTTGATCGTTAGTGCAAAACAGAGAGGACTCTGACAAATACTTTAGTTTGTCAAGACTCAACGTCGGTCCTAAATGCAGGCTCAAACACACCCAAAGCCTCCTTTAATTTGATTAAACAAACTGTGTAGGCTTGAGGTAATCCCCGGATCAGCCTTCATCCAACGATTCAAGCGAAATCTCATCAAGTCGACGCAGTGCAAAACTGTAAGTACGTCCATAGTCTAAAAAACAGACTAGATCCACTACATCTCAAAAGATCTGCGTATAATTCTGTTTTCTCTTTCTCCGTTTCTTTTCAAACTTTATGATCGCAATCTTAGTTAGGCTCAGGAATTACGCACATGGCTCTTTGTCACCTTATCAGACCATGGGTACTTATCAAAATCCGGATTCTTGATCCAGAGAAGGCCAATCGCTAAATAATCTAAAGTTGGAGGAGGTTCTTGAAGACGGGAAGCTGTGACTGGTATGGGAAGATTTATTTATTTCGCAGAAGGAGGCAAAATATGTGCTCCCTTCAAATTGAATTAGAGATTAACAATCGGCATAAAACAGACCCCGGGAAGTCTTTCCAGGTCGATGGCGTTAGTTTGTCAGTCTTTTTTCCTCTCCCTCACCCTCCCTTTCTCTCTCTTTCTTCCTCCCCCTTCACTAAATCACTTCGATATTCGGAATTACCTCACTACTGTCTTGGGGTGAGCACAAAGTTGTGGTGAGTCGTTTTTTGATGGGTGCTTCTTGAAATTCCTTTATGGACTGCTAAAACATAGGGCGTCCTAATTGAGATTTCGACTCCATGAAATCTTGTCTCATTCGGTATGGACTTGAACCCGCCTCAAGGAGACTACCTACCTACTGTAAAGTTGAAGGTATTCCATATCTGCTGTATACTGTCTGGTAGGCTTGGATGAAGTTTCCACCCAAGTCAATTGGGAATTGAAAAGAAATATTAGAGCTCCCAGTCGACAAGCCATAAATAAAAGAACCTGTCTCTTTTGAATAGCTCTGCACGAGGTGGGAATTCTAATTGCAGGTCGGGGATCCCAAATTCGTACAGTGTTGCGCGGTATGTGTTCAATGTTCCCTCCTTCCTCCCCCTCTTTCCACCTATCTATCTATCTATCTCTTCATCCAATCGATGGCACATATATACATTCAGGTTCCTCTGGGCTCGAATAACCAATGCGTCATAGTAATCTCAGACCCATGGAACGGGATTGATGATTTCATTAATCCAATTGAATTAGCCGAGCCTGGGCTGGATTTCCTCTTCTGAATGTGGAAGGTCAATCGTAACACTTGCGGGGGGTCGGCCCCCTTGACTGCGCGATTACCAATTCCAAACCAAGCAGGGGTGGCTGATATACCATTCTGTCTGTACATACCTCGTGTACAGCATGTATATGCGTGAGTTTAACCATGAACTATCGGCTCAAATCGCCACCATCTTCACCATTGCTAGGTTTTGTTTCAAGTCCTAGTAGCCAATCCAGCCGTTCGATCTAGACTTTTTAACGCTGATACCCGCATATTGCTTGGGTGGTGTTTTGATCCCAACAAAGTGAACAACTCAGGTCCATTTGGGCCGAGTCGCGTTCACAAAAATAAATCAAAGGTTACTTACTTGTGATACTGGGCTTGGAGGAAATTGAATTCTTCTTTTATCCTCTCAATGGACTCTACGATGTTGAGTTTGAACCCCGGTTGACCGGGACCACCGGGTCCAGGACCAGGAGGGACCTGGAATATCAAAAAGAACGCAGGATGGGATTTAGTACTCGTTGTCGTACGGACTCGTGGGATCATAACCCAAAGCAACCAAATATGTGCTCAATACTCCAAAGCAATAGTTTTTGCTTGGTCCTTGTTGGTCCGGGTCGACGAGCAAACTTCGGGTAACGGCGACAACACTGAGGAAGCGAGCGAGCAAGCTAGCATATATACGTACACTTTACCAAGCTAGGCATGAGACTCCATTCTCTATTGCATCTTCGATAAATCATGTTAAAGAGAAATGTGTTCCTAGGGCATCTCACGGGGGAAATAAGAGGCAAGTGGGCTTCTTTTATTTGAAGTAAACTTTGCACCGAGCGTTTCCTTTCTTTCTTTCTTTCGTTCGTTCGTTCGTTCGTTCTGTCTTTCTTTCTTTCTTTCTGGCTGGCTATGGTTGGCTCCTCCGTTGTACACGCATGAGTCTGCATTGCGTTCTCGTTTCCTTTTTAAATTGTTTCCCATTGAACTAAATTTATTGTTTCTTCATCTCCTTCCAAATGCTATCCACCCTGAAAGTCGAGCACACTGCTAAAACTAAGACGAGTCGGGGCTTTCAGAATGCAAGGTTAGTGCGCTCGTGGCAATATCTTTCGAGGCGAATCTGGACTGTGGTTTGTCAAGTGGTCCACAATTACCCACATCTTCGCTCCTTTCGCTCCTTTCATCCCCAAGTTCAATTTCAATGTCATAATTAATTGACTTCATGGTGGTCCCATAGGTGCAGTCTCTGTATGCCCAGAAGAGCAACAACAGATGAGGTGGGTTTCGTACTGAGGGTCATTCAACCATGTTGATTTGACCGATTGATTAAAGAGCCTACTTGTTCACGCCCAGCTCATTCAGAGTGTCGGACATCAGTTGGAGAGACAGTTTAATAAAGACAAGGGCCCTACCTACTCTGCTATATGTTACCTGTGCCTGTGGTGGAACCTCTTTTTCACTGGATTTAGACAGTGACAAGTTTCTCCATTCACTTTGAAGCCACCGGCGCTTAAGCTTCAAAGTGTTGAAAAGCTTCAGCAAATCGATTGCCTAAGTTGCTCTGCGGATGATTTATGCATTCGCATAATGCCTTTCCTTTCTCCTTTTGATTGCTGCCATGCCATTGAGAAACACGAGGAGTCGAAGAACGATTTCAGGGCTCTACCTTCGTAGTCAGTAAATTCGCTCGCTCACTCACTCACTCACTCACTCACTCACCCTCACATTCACATTGGGTACTTTTTCCTTCTCCCTCACATACATATACATGCACACACACATATATACGTACACACAAACATAAACACACACACTCACATACACAAACCCAAAGCTTAGGAAAAGGGGCTCCATGCCAAAAGGGCGCTTCTCTGCATGCATGCATGCATACAGCTTGACTTTACAGATTCATTTCTGAAGAATGTTTGAATGCCCGTTTTCTTTTTCTCCCCAGTCTCATCGAGCTTCTCGCGCCCATCTGACTGAGTGACTGACTTGACTGACTGACTTGCTACTCCGAACAACTGTAAAACAGTGTCAAAATGAGTAATACACAGACATGACAAGGCACCGGAGACGAGGTTTGTGTACCACTCTGAGTATCCACTTTCAAGACCATGTCCCAGTCAAATGGCCAAGGTTCGACGACAAGCGCTGCAGAAACCTGACATACCGTATGCTGTATGATGTATGCTGTATGCTGTAGGTACGTACTATACCAGACATAGCCGGATAACCAAAGAGAGAAAGAGCGAAGAAATGAGAGGCATTCTTTTGGTCTTTGGCCATTTTTCCTTCTCAGTCATAATGAAGCATGGCACAATCATTCATGACCAGAACAAAGACCAAACTGTTAATTTCTCTTTCAAAAGCACTCAAATCGAATCAAATGCCATGGAATGCTACTGCTGTTGCTACGACTCGAACGAAAAGGAGACGCAGAGAAACAGAAATAATGAATAATAGCTACTGAAGCAAATTGAAATTGATGGCCTGGAATGGCATGGGTGGCAAAAATGTGGCAAAATAAAAGTGTTGACTCATCTATTAAAAAGCCATTACCAAGATTGAAAACCTGACTTTATGATCCGAAAGAGAGAATAGCGAACGGACCGAGCCGAGGAGGGGTGTTACTGATCATGTGATCATAAACTGTCAAGCGGGTTATTTTCCGGTTTATAGCCAAACAAGACGAAGAAAAAATGCCATAAGTCAGCCGACAATTAACGACAAGTCAGCTCCTACCATGTACATATACCCTAACTATGTATGTGTTCAAGATGAAGATCAGGATTTCGATATCACTCTATGTATGTTAACAGTTCAAGCAAGCTCTTCAAGTTAAGTTGATGATCAGATCAAATAGAACAGCTTCTGGCGCATTTGCAATTCGCATTTGGATTGAGAAGGAGCAATCCAGAACCAGGCACCTCGGTGCATAAAGAAAATAAAACATCCCATCTTGGTCTTGGTCCAAGGTGAATTCCCTCAAACCGCACACCAATTTGTTAGATTCAAGATTGCAATCATAATTTCAAGCACGGAAAAGAAAACGCAGAAAATGACTTCTATGGAAATGGACAGAGAACTCTTCATTTGGGATGGTGCATATTCATGAAATTCTAAAAGGTTTTTCCCTCCTTCGCCGTCTTCCTTGAAAGTGACGACGAACCACCATGAACCAAATTTGCCAAGAGACGCAATGAAGGAGGAAACCCGCATCTTTTTTAGCCGTGGATTTTTTCCGTATTTTAGCGGATGATGATGATCACGACGATGGGCTAGCTACATATATAATAATGCTTGTGGTCCCAACACTGTATGAACATTGGCGCATATTCATAGGGATTCCCATTATTATCATTATCATTATGATGATGATTAGGATGCCATTAGTAAATAGGCGTCCATCCAGGAAGATGATTGTGTCGCATTAAGCGGGTGACATTTGACCTCGAGCCATCCGGCCGATTACGCTCACTCGATTGTCCCCACTTGGGCAGGATGGATGGGGGATTTGTAGGCCGGGGCATTCGTCTCACTTTTATTTACGTCCCACCATTCATATTTACTTGAGAACCACAACGACGAAAACCGAGAGGGTTATTTAGCAGAAAATATTTGCTCTCATGCTAATCGAGGTGGGATTGTGGCAAAATGGCCGGGGGCCTGTATTACGCAGTATCCCGTAAAACAAATTACGGAATGCCCCCGCAGGCTCTCTTGTACTCTTCTTACTGCTACCTCGCTTCAATTTGTGGTCAAAATACAAGGCTCGCATTTTTCTCCGTTAGCGTGCCTATTCATTGACCATTCGGCCCATCCAGTTCGTACGATCAAGGAGATTGATAGCAGCACCTCGAACAAGTTTGCCACTCGATTCCCCAATGGCCTTTGACGAATGAGCCGCCATCATTATGCTGACGTTGGCTTCAATTGGAAGTTCTAATAACCGAGATTAAATTCGCGGGTCGACAGATGACACCCCCCTTGACATCAATTGCAATTACAGTGGGTCGCTTTCAAAGGCATGAGCAGAAGAAAAAATGAAGTTTCATCCAGCCCACCGGGCTTCGCTCTTGACAGGCGAGGACTTGTCAAAGAAAAGAAACCAACCAACCTCGTGCCTGGTGCGAGACCAGGGTTGGGGAAGTTCCTTGCCTCGAAGAGATCGATGTTCAATACTTTGAATCAACTTCAGGAGGCAAACAGAAAAAAGGAGGAAAACGGAACTCCAACCGACCGCACCACGGGCAGAACAACATCTCGTCGAATAACCAGCATCAGTCCCACTACCAGACTACCACGTGCACTATCATAGAGAAGGTGGGAGGGAGAACGGTGATTGGGATGTCGACGGAGACGAAGAGAGAAAGGAACAAGAAGATCAAACCAGAACTTGGACTGGCTAAAAAGACTTGGGAGGAGATGGGAGGGAGGAGGAGGATGAGGAGGAAAGAAGGGGAGAGCTGGAACATCTCGGCACAAAGCGGTTTTGATAGAAGAGACGGATTTTCGGTCGATTTCATGGCACTTCCTCCTCCTCCTTCTCCTCCTCAAGCCTACGTAGTGTACAAGTCTATACTGAGCTGTGAAATCAGACGGGAGACGCAAGACGAAGGATCTCCTTCAACTTCTGTAAGGTTCTCCCTAAAGGCAATCAGTCGGTCTCACGTCTGAATGAAACTGATTTCTCACGCCTTTTCAAACACATTGGTAACACACCTCGTCGACTCATTTCTGCCATTGGATCAAGAGAGAAGAGGGAAGAGGGAACTCGCTCGATCGTTCGTTGAGTAACATGGCTTCCACCGATCATGATCCAGAAGGTGTCATTCTGGCCCAATTTGGGTGCTAAATGAAATGGGACTGGCTCAACTGATTGGCCATATACTCTGCTCGTACATACACTGCACAGTGTATATAGGTACAGGTAACGTTTCGACGGGGACAAGGAGCTCGTCAAATGCACAGACAACCGAATACGGACCATCATCATCGTCATCATTATCATCTTGCACATGAAGATCGTATTGACTCAACAAAGAAAGACAAGAGAACTCGATCACAAAAGAAATGACCACCGAAACTCAAGAAAAACGAGTTCGATTAGCAGCCGCATTGTTGGGAATGCCAATCTGCCAATGGAATGGACATGGGCCATCAATGTGGGCGTGTAGGCCTGTCCGAGCGGGTAAATAACTTCACAATGGACACCTCCTGCTTGGCCACCTCACCCATCCATCTGATCGAGGGGGAGGGCTAGTAAAAGACACAGAGAGGCGGAACTCTTCAGATCAAACGCCGATCATCGACACTCGGAACCAAGACCAGATATCCACGTTGAGCCCATTACGCCGGGTGTACTATTGCATATTGCATTGTGTGTGTGTGTGTGCGTGTGTGTGTGTTTGTGGGTGGGGGCGTGGGGGGGTCAAGCCACGAACTGGAATTGGCACCCGACACAACATATCAGTGTCAAGATCGAGTGATTGGATTAAATCCGAGGGCGGATCGCGGATCGCGGATCGTGGATGAAGGTACGTACGAGGTAGGTCAGAAAGTTATCATCATTAACATGCAAACCAGCACAATCTGAGAGAGGACCGATTAGAAAAGAGCATCATCATCTTACCGAATGTCGAGCGGCTGCAGCGGCGGCCACGGCGGCCGCCGGGTTCAGCATTTTCCCGAATAGTTTCTCAATGGTGACGTTTAGAAGATGCTGCTGGGTGTGACGCAATTGAGCGGCCCACGGACCCCCGGGTCGTGTTTCCTGCCGGGAATCAATCGAAAACTCGGATACTTCTCAATTGACACCAAACTAATCCTGGCTTGGCCCACCGCAAAGCTCGGACTTCGGATGGCTTGGGCCTGCACCCACGAGCACACTTGAGCACTCTCACACAACAGCACTTGAATGAATTGGGTTTCGATGACTTATTCCACGTCTCCGTGATCACACCCACACACCCACACGCACTCGTTAGCCAGACTGACGAACTCTCGGCTACGATTTTAGGATTTCTAATTGCAATTCTCCAATGATCGATGGATGATGATGCACTTGAGTTGTCCCACCACGTTTTCTTCTTGGGACTCGTTCAGGACACCCATTCACCACCCACTGCACTAGTGTATTTGTCAGCCCACCCACTCGGGGATCGAGCTTTGGGCCTGAAATCAAGGGATTTGCCGTCCCCGGCTGGTTTCACCCGGAAATCGGTGGGTCACCACAAATTCGCAGATCCAGAAACTGACATTTGCCGTGAACAGAAATCTCAGCAGACTGACTGACTGACGGATTGACTCACTGACTCACCCATTCACTGACTGACTGACGAGAACTTGTACATGTTTCTCGATTTCCCTACACTTGACTCGGCGGCGCGCTTGCTCGGCCGAGATGATGGGAAGAGCGAGCCCAGGGATATCGCGGCTCCGCTGGCCTTTTCTATAAATTTCCCAGAGTAATCTCGGACTCTGAAGCGCGGGCTCGGAAGCTCGAGGGCTCGCGTCCTCCCCTCGAAAGGGCACAGGCCACAGGCCAGCTTTCCCACACGAACTCCGTTCAAAACTGCATGTCGACGCCATCTAGAAACTATGGTAGGAAATAATCCCAAAGTCATGTAATTAATGGCTGAATGCTCAATGACGGGTTCTTTTTCATTGATTGGGCAGTGAGTTCGGTCTTCTTAAGCTCTACCCAAAGTCTTGTGAGACTTGGAAATGGAATCCAAATCTGGTCCGATTCACGCCATGATTCATTCGCCACAGAGGCCGCTGAAGGGCTACCCAGGTCAGCAACTCAAAGGCCAATGAATAATTGTTTGATGTGAGGCTCATGTCTAGCGTGCGTTTCCTCGGATCTGTCCATGAAGGCCGGAGAGATTATAAATAATAAGGATGTGGTGTCAATAAGCCGGGTGTAAGCCTATTAAGTGCCAAGTCAAATATGATTACGATCAGCCCCTAAATGGCTTGAACAAGACAAGCTTCGCTGCCTTATCTGCGAACGAAGCGAATGGCAATCACACAAGTGCATACATACACACACACATACTATATGTAGATATATATGTATGTATATGTACACTGGTTTTGTACAATCAAACGCAATGAGCCGGCATTGATCGACAGCCAAACCTTCTGAACGGACGTCGACTTTGACATTTGAAAAGGGATGATGGCTTCAGATTTGTATTGTTTTAAGCCCAATTAACGAGGCCAGTGCCGCGATTAGCGCAAAAAGGGTCGTCATAATTGTGCAGCTATCGTACACGAGCCGTCAAGTCCATTGGCTAATTTCTCACGCATGCATGATACTTACGTGAGTTCTATGTTGAATGCCTGTCCAAGTAATAATCAGCTTTGATTCGGTTTTCCCAACCCAGGGGGCATTTTTGGCATGCAAAATTTTGGGATGTTTTTCAATAACCCATCATGCATAATGACCCCCTGTTTTTTATCGATGGTGATTCAGTTCTATCATTCAAGAACAAGGTGACCCAACCGTACTGGAGTAAACATCTCGAGGGCTAGGTCAATCGCACTTTTTACTAATGCTCCTTGGAGGACACCTTGACCGAATTCGCGAAACTGTAGAAGCAATGAGTTGTCAGTTTGGAGTAAATATGTAAAATTCATACCTTTGATTGCATTTGAAATTATTTGAGATTGAATCTCTGGTTCTCTACATTTCATAAGTCAGAAACGTTGGGAGCAATCCTCTCAAAATAAGTTAAACATATCACTATTTTTTTCTTCTTTTAAGTCATGATTTCATGCCTTACACGAAATCTATATCTTATCTATTTTCAAAGACTAAAATCTTGTCTTTTCAACGCGGTCTGATTTCGCCAAACGACAAGGTCATTCCACGCTTTAAAGAGACCTTTGATTCTTGCCTGGGCCAATTGCCAATGAATTAACGAACACACTAGTGCAGTAATTTAGATAATGATTCTCCGGCTCGATGCGAGAGCAAATATTTTGTTGTTGTAGATTAAAGGGCTATTTATTATCAAGGCATTCTTAAAATTCCTTCGTATGATTGATATACTTTAAACTTTTTTGTTTCCATCCGCAGGCTCTGGTAAAAAATATCAAATAAGGCGAAACGTATGGCGATGGCAATTGGTTCCTGGAACGCGGGAAATGGGTGATGCAGGGAAAAGGGGGAATGATGAGTCGAGTCTGCTCATCAACACAAACTCAAATTTTGAGCCCAGGGGTGGAGTCATCAGCACCTTGGTTTGTTGAGACTGTGGGATCCATTTCACTTGCTCTCTTACCTCGATTTGGTTTTTCGGCGAATGGAAGTGATAACAGATCTATTTTACAATTTCATGGGGGGTGGGGGGTGGGGGGTGAGTGGGCAGGAGTACAAATGGATTTGATTGGTTCTAGTTCATTGGATGGGTTCTGATTTCACCTCTTCAATTTCGGCAATTTCATCTGTTCTTTCTTCGACATTCTCTGGTTCGGACTTGTTTGCGGTTTGTTCCTTCCCTTCCTCGAGCGAAGAGATTTTTTGGGAATCAGAGAGTGACAGACCATTGGTGTCCATTTCCATGGGGAACGACTCGTCTATCAATTCGTCTTTGATCTCAACTTTTAATTCAGTGTCTACGGTTTGAGATGATTCAACGGGCTCTTTGGCGCTGGGAGGGTTTTCAACCCCATCTTTGGCAGGAGAATCAGGATTATTTTTCTCTTTTGCAATGATTTCGATATCGTTTGACTTTTCTCCTGTTTCGTCTTTTCTTGTTCCGGGCTCTTCTGTTTTCGTCTTTCCAAGATCTTCCTCCAAGTCTTTGTTCTTTCCTTGCTCCTCCTCCTCCATTTCGTGGGCAACCAAAACTGAAAGGCAGTCCTTAACGGCGTGATACAAGATGTTCTTGATCTGCAACTTGTCCTCGTGGTTCGTATGCGTGTCACTGAGATGACGGAATTCCTCGGTTTGATAGAAGCACCAGTCTAAGTTCTCAGGGGTGACAAAGTCCTCGGCCACTTTGATGCAATTGTGAACATTACGAACCTGAATGGAGAACATTTGTTATTAATGCCATTAATCGGGATCTGAAAAACTTAACTTCATTACCTGATGAGGGGCTCCGGCGGGGATGAAGATTGTATCGCCTTCACATTGCGGGTAAGCATAACCAACAACACCGTACTCTTCGTAGAGTCGTTTGCGAAGTTTCCCGTCCAGATATATGGATTGGTCATGAATTGGGTCGGTGTTGGGCTCAATTCTTTGACGTTTCTCGATGGCCACTTTGTTAAGCATATCTCGGATCTTATCGGCATCCCGAGGGTGATAAATGTGCCAGATGGCGCCAACCAAGGTTCCTCCCTCGCGCACTCGGTCTTTCGTGGCGGCATCACAATCCGATTCATCTACAGCTTTGAGGCCGAGATTGATATGGTCTTGGTGGTTTCCATCTCGAGGGATACCCACGTAGACCATGAGATTACATGCATCCGACATGTCAATGTGCAGATTCGTGGTTCCCGTTTGCGGGAAGAGGGCATTGCCATAAGCTATGTACATCTTCGGGCCCAAGTCTGGTCGCACAAAGAAGTCTGGAATACAACTAGCCAAATTGAGGCGGCCTTCTCTGCGCGTATAATCTTGCAGAGGGATCCACTTCATGAGATCGTGGAATCGGTCAGGTAGATAAGCAGCGAAATCGTTGTCCGGAGGCCAATCTTTCAACTTGAGCAGCATAGGCCGACCTTCGGTATCTTTCAATCGTTGTTCGAGATACTCAAATCCGTCCCAGAAATTTTGCAGGGACACCTTCGGGATGGATTTTCCGGAGAAAGTGTTAACGATATCGTGCTTGATATGGCCAAATTGAACGCGGAATGCCTCAGGACTCCACAAGTTCTCGATGTCCAGTTTTTTTGATACATTGCTGACAACTACGGGTTGACCTCGGATCCATTGTTCCTGAAAGAGAAGTTTTATTACAGTTGAGGCTAGGTTTAAGATATTCATGCAAACTTGAATGACGTTTTAAGAATATTTTGGAAAAATGTTGTGAACAAAATGTAAAAATGTATCTTTACCTTGAAGATGTTCACATTGGATTGATTGGAGGGGTCCGTTAAAACCAACAATCGGCCATCACAGAGCCAAAAATGTGGCACTTCCGGGTGACGATGAGAGCTAGTTTGCATGGTCATTATTCGGGCTGGGATCGGTTCTCTCGAGCGACGAATGATGTCACCAATGATATGATCATATTCATAGTCCGGGTTGGGATGTAAGGCAATTACTTCTTGGAAGTTTTTGAACCGCTTGGTACGGCGTTTGGTTCGTTTCTTTCGCTTGTTCGTGTCCATGCTCGAGACAAGGGACGGGAGATCACCTAAGCAACCCCTTAGTTTTTGTCCAAAACCTTGTTCAACCGTTGTTGTCTCTTGATCTTCCTCGTCCTAGAATATAAAACCATAAACGTCAAAATCCGCATGAGTATCTTGCAGCACTGGGACAAGCCCGGCAAAACCCGAACTCGCGCACAGCTCCTTTTAAATATGAATTACTATTGGACTCAAGCACGTCCGGTAAAAGACGTCAAATCTAGTAAAAGAACTCGAATTCTCTTACGTTATATCAATTTTTCCAAATTATGAAGACCGTACGCCTGGAGTTCATGTTCACGTTAAATTTGTGCTTCAGATTATGAAAGAAGGAAAAACACTCATCGATTTTCAGACATGAACTAACTGAATAAGGGGAATAAAGTTCCCGTAAACATGTTGAATCCGGAATAGAGTCCATAAAAACGGATTTTTGAGTCCGAGCTGATACTTCAATGTCAAACAAAAACACTAGCAAGTAAGTTGGTCCAACAAATATGACATGGCACTTACTGTTGACACCTCCTCAGAAGACGGTAGGATCTCCTTTAGCTTATCTTCGAAATGGGTGACGGCGAAATGTAAGGCTTTCCCTGTCTGGGTCATGACTTCCTGACACAAATCACACCAGAAATCACTTCTCATCCGCACTGACT